>NC_065922.1:66081582-66184082 GCF_024586455.1 Bactrocera neohumeralis
ATGTAAGACAAAAAGACAAAAACGTAAAGTGGGCCAAATATATGCCATTATGCACTTGTATTTATAGAAGTCGATGAGTGTGTGTGTGCTTCAACAAATGACGTTTTGTTCAAAATACATACACACGCACATACAGCGTGGCAATTTATTCAGCGCTGCCACATTGCTTTCAGCTTATTGATTTTCTCCCTAGCTCTAGCGCCAGCAACAACATAAAAGTTGTATAAAAGTAAAAGTAAGCGGAGAATAAATAAAATTGTGAATGGTGTAATGAATGCACTTGGTGGCGCACAGGCAATCAGTCATTTAGTTGCTATAAAGCTAGAGGAGGCGCGGTGCGGCGGGTTGTCAAAAACAATCGATAGTGTTGGCACAGCACCAAAAAGGAAGTAAGCTGTACGTGAGCAGATAGCTTGGTAAATAAAAGGAAGTGCAAAGTACAACAAAAAAAAAACAATAAATTGATAAAGTGGCAACGGAAATACTTAAGTTGATGCTCATTACTTGCGCTGAACTTTTTTTCTAAGTATGTACACAAAATTATATAGTATGTATATATACATACATAGGTACATATCTAGAAACACCTATCAATAGAAGGGTTTACTGGTTTTGGAAAACAGATTGAGGTTTACATATATTTCAGCGATAGTCAAGTTACGACAAAAATTAGACAGTTTTAAGCTTTCAACCGGCTTAAAAAGCTGCCGAGATAATTCAAAACCATTTAAAATGCAAATATTTAGCAAAAATAAACTCTCGTCTAATAAAAAAGCTTCCACGATGTTTTAAAAATTGTCGAAACTTAAAATTCATAGCAAGAGAGGGCGCTCGAGATACTTTAAAACCACTTCGAATTGAAAGAATTCGACAATGCTAAACCAACAACTGGCCTGAAAGAGCTTACGTGATGATTATAAAAAGTGTAAATCAAATTTTTTTGATAAAGAAAAGCTCCCGAAATGATGTAAAACTTTTAAGACTCATAAGTTAGACAGTATGAAACCCCCAAGTGATAAGGAAATGCCCGAGACGGTTTTAATAAATTTGAAACTCAAAAAATTCCGAACTTTGCACTCCGACCGGCATAAAAAAAGCTCTTGAGATGATTTAGAACCTATAAAGTAAAAGGGCTCTGAAGGAGATTTTGAAGTTTTTAGTTCCCAAAAGTTTGAGAATAAGGGACCCCCGAATAGACGGTTATAAAAATTTTTGAATATGAAATTTTCTGAACTTTGAACTCCGACTGGCATGAAAAAGCTCTTGAGTTGATTTAGAATCGTATAACGTGAAAAAACTTCGCAGAAGATTTTGAAGTTCTTGCGACACAAAAGTCTGAGAATAAGCAATCCCGAAAAAGCAAGGAAAAGTTCTTGAGACGGTTGCAAAAAGCTAAGAACTCAAAATTTCCTGAACTTTAAACCCCTTAGCACTCCGAGTGACAAGAAAAAGCTTTTGAGATGATTTAGAAACGTATAACGTGAAAAAGCTTCTGAGAAGATTTTGAAGTTTTTGGAACCCAGAAGTTTGAGAATAAGGAAACTCCGAATGGCAAGGAGACGTTGTTGAGACGGTTATAAAAAGTTAAGAACTTAAAATTTCCTGACTTTTCATACCCTTTTAAATTCGATTGGCATGAAAAAGCTCTTGAGTTAATTTAGAATCGTATAACGTGAAAAAGCTTCCGAGAAGTTTTTGAAATTTTTAGTACCCAAAAGTTTGAGAAGAAGGAACCTGCAAATAGTAAGTAGAAGCTCTTAAGACTGTTATAAAAAATTTAGAGCTCAAAATTTCCAGAACTTTGAATCCCGTAAAGCAAGAACAAAGTTCTCGTATTTTTTACAAACTTTTTTGCCCAAAAGTTTGAGAATAAGTAACCTTCGACCGGCATTAAGAAGCTCACGAGATGGCTTAGAACTACATGAAATTCCGAAAAAAATCGTTCGGTAATTTAACATCAGCAAAATTACACAAAGTTAGTATGTTTAACCGCTAACTAGAATTCAGAAGTTTTTTCGCTTGCATAAAATCCTTTAAAACTGAAAAATTGGAGTACACTGAAACACTGACAAATATTCAGTTTTTGAAGCAGTAGTTTTGTAAAAGGTAATTTTTGTGTGTGGTATTCTTTTTGCACATCGACTGTTTTTCAATTATTTTGACAGAGCAATACTTGTAGAAATTTAAAAAAAAAATCAAAAAAAAATAAATAAATATATACTACTTTGACTTGCACCGTTGAATATGAGATTTGTTACCAAATTTAGCTGTCATTTAATATTATACCAACTTCCATGTCACCTGCCGAATACTGAGATTTGACGACCTCCAAAGATTTCATCAATACGTGTCCTTTTTCGTTGCGTATACGCAGCGTCTTCTTAAAAAAAATATTTCTTGTGCTCATTTATAGCCTTTTTGAAGAAAAACATTTTTTGGACTATAATCAATAGCGAGACTTTAAGTTAGTCTTGAAAAATTTATATTAATTAATTCATATTTTCCGTTTCATGGGTAAGCCGTTGCGGATACGCAACTCCGACCATCTCTCATAACTAGATATTCAGGATAAATGTAACAGAAATAAACCATTTTTAAGTTTTCCTTGCCTTGTGGTGAACGTATTTTTATAGCGATCAGAAAACATAATTTATGTTTGGCAGTTGTTAGGTGCGCTGCAAAATTGTCTGTCAAAGATGTGCCTACCATATATCGGGTGATTTTTTAAGAGCTTGATAACTTTTTTTAAAAAAAACGCATAAAATTTGCAAAATCTCATCGGTTCTTTATTTGAAACGTTAGATTGGTTCATGACATTTACTTTTTGAAGATAATTTCATTTAAATGTTGACCGCGGCTGCGTGTTGGGTGGTCCATTCGGAAAAATTTTGGGCAACTTTTTCGAGCATTTCGGCCGGAATAGCCCGAATTTCTTCGGAAATGTTGTGGAATTGGCTTATTTCTGTAGACTTTAGACTTGACGTAGCCCCACAAAAATAGTCTAAAGGCGTTAAATCGCATGATCTTGGTTGCCAACTGCCCATGCATCCCGAAAAAACTGTTTGGTGTGGTTTGTACGCTGGTGGAATCATTGGACCGTATTTTTTCAAAGATGCTGTTACGCAACGTTACGGTGAATATCGTTCGATGCTAACAAACTTTTTGTTGCCAAAAATGGAAGAACTGAACTTGGTTGACATGTGTTTTCAACAAGATGGCGCTACATGCCACACAGCTCGCGATTCTATGGCCATTTTGAGGGAAAACTTCGGAGAACAATTCATCTCAAGAAATGGACCCGTAATGGATCATGCGATTTAACGCCTTTAGACTATTTTTTGTGGGGCTACGTCAAGTCTAAAGTCTACAGAAATAAGCCAGCAACTATTCCAGCTTTGGAAGACAACATTTCCGAAGAAATTCGGGCTATTCCGGCCGAAATGCTCGAAAAAGTTGCCCAAAATTGGACTTTCCGAATGGACCACCTAACACGCAGCCGCGGTCAACATTTAAATGAAATTATCTTCAAAAAGTAAATGTCATGAACCAATCTAACGTTTCAAATAAAGAACCGATGAGATTTTGCAAATTTTATGCGTTTTTTTTTTTTTTAAAAGTTATCAAGCTCTTAAAAAATCACCCGATATATACAAGTGTGTGTCAGTCTTTTGTAGGGATATAGATCTTTTCATTACCTAGACCATTGTTTTATAACTTATTTTTATGGGACTAGTAGTTTTCCCGGAAATCGAGATAAACTGTTTTTAAACTTTAAAAATTCAACCACGTCACTCCCCTTCTCAACCTCAGATGGGCCGTAAATTATTTTTCCTTTAGTGTTGCTATAAATATCTTTCTTTTGCAACATTTTTAAAAGATTAGACTAGTGCAAATAGGAGACCAAATGAGCACTATTCCAAAAATTTTAAGAATATTTTTTACAAACAAGCCTTTATATATCAGCTGTTCCAATTTATAACGGTAAAGCCTTCAAGTGTGATGTTGGCTGCGAAAAAAGTACAATAAGCTCAGCTGTTGTCATCAAACGAAGTTACTTACCGAACGAACGAACCAATGTAAAAATTTTTCTAAGAGCCTCATTCCTCATTGTCAGAAATGGATGCGAGCTTTATTAAAGTTAAGCAAAAGCTCCCTTATTATATTACTACCTTGTACACAGCTATAGCATTCTTACCGACTTCAGTTGGTAAAATTTATTTGATATCGCTTCTCGTTGGAATCGTTCATAGAAATGCGAGTGTTTTGAAGTCCTGCACAGATACGCTCTACTCTGTCTCATTTTCATTTGCTCTCACGCCTCGCTTTTACGTATGCCGGCAAGTGGATGCAGAGTTGTTCGGTTGGGATAATAAAACACGCACGAGAGTTTTCATATAAATATATGTATAGTGATATAGTATATATGTACATATGTATTTTATATAGTATATAGAGAAGTTGACGTTTGCAATTTTTTCTCTCTTCTACCGCAATTTCACTATCAACGCACGCATTTCAGCAGCTAAGCCTTACGCCGCTATGAAAACTGCAAAGCTTCATGTCCACAAGAGTGCTGGCATTTCGCTGGTAAATGGCTTATGCGGCAGCATTGCTGCAGTTTGTCTTTTTTCTCTGCTTCTTCGTTACCAACTGAAAAGTGTTGGCAGCGTAAATACTACAAGTTAAGCTGGGGTAAACTGGGTCACTGGCACTGAAATAGTTTATCACGCCATTTTATATTATATAATCTCGTAAGCAGTACAGTATTTAAATCGCATGAGTTATTTCTCTTGAAAGACTAACAGAAATACTAAGCTAAATAGAATTATCTACAAAAACTTGATAAAAATACTCTTTTTTTAGAAAACATCAATCGAATATTAGTAACTCAAAGTAAAATTGGAATTTTATACTAACAAACTGGGTCGTTGCTATTTCAACCACTGAAAGCATAGTTAATTGCATGAATAACAAGTCAGCGAAAACAACAAAGAGGTCAAAGATGTCAGATTAATTTCTGTGCAATGTTATCAGCGTTGAATGCACTGAGACTGTCGTCATTGATACCGACTATATACACGATACATAGAATATTTATACAAGCGTATATGTACATTAGGGTGTACGTTGTTTCACCGATGGTTTTCTTTTGCAAAAACACTTTTTGTTCAAAAAGGATCCATATAAACAATGTCTCTTTTTTCGATTTAAACCAAGCATCAATGATTTTTCTTTTTCACCAAATTTAACGTTGGATTTTTTGATCTTTTACAATATATTTATTATCTCCAAAGCTAAAGCTTTATAAGTTATGGTGGTACGGTCGGAACAATATAATCGCAGATTATAGCGATGCTTGGATAATAATCTAAGCCGAATGTCGTGACGTTACCTTGTCAAATAAAAAGGTTTTCAATGCAAAGACTCATACTGATCGTTTATACATACATATGTATACTATATATATTCTAGAGAATGTTGTTGTTGTAAGGATTATATAGTCTGCGCTAGAATGGTAAGGATCAGATAAGTTGTCATCGAGGCCGTCTCGTACACCTCAGGAAACGTGCTGTTTCGACGGGGTCGGACCATAGTGAAAGGGGTGTCAGATGTGTAGGGTTGGCTGGGCATGAAAAGAGTTGGTTAAAGTCAATTGGGGGAACCGTTGCACACTGGATACATGTTTTATATGTCGGAGTCGATTCTGGATAACGGAAGTTTAACCTACTACGGTATCCAGAACGAAGCTCGAGCTTGTCGTCTGCAATGGATTTTTCCCCGAAAGCCGATTCTACGTTACCAGAATTGATCCGGATTTTATCCGGCCAAGGAGTATTTTTTCAGAGATCTATCTTCGTTTGGAAAAAAGGCAATTAATATTTTTACTATCCATTTTTTATTAGTTATTTGTTAATTTTAGAAGAGTACAGAAAAAAATTAAAAACTAAAAAAAGTAAAAAATTTCAAAAATTATGAGCTGACGAAGTGGGGGGTCTCTAAAAATTTCCACGTGACCATACACATGATTTCAACCCTCCTAGTTATCTGAAATCAAAAAGAAAATATTATTAATCTAGAAGAATGTTGTTGAACTGCGGAAAAGTGGGAATAAATTTGTTTCACAGAACGGCGAAAGTTTTTTTGGATCACTTTATCTGACTATTTCGAATTTTTTAAAAATAATAAAAATAAAAATTTGGGAATGGGGCTAGTTCCAACCATAGACAAGTCTATAAAGAAGACTCTATAAAAATTTCAAGTAAATCGGTCCAGTAGAACCTGAGAAAACGTGGGTATCGTTCCGAAAAAGTCAGTTTTGAGAAAAACGCGTTTAAAGTTTCGCGTAATGTCTTTTGTTCGATTAGTTCCGGCCGAACCAGTTTGGATGCCGGGTCAGAAAAATACCTATATCTCCGAAAATAATTTGAATTTTGAAAAATCCTCTTGTACACATATTCTTGAATAGTTAAACTTTGAAAATATAAAAAAAAATTAGATTTTTTTAAATTTCTAGACCAGAATACCCCCTTAAACCGAAAGCTACTTCTTCATCATCTGAATTAAAATCGAGTGTGATTTTTTTCGTTAAAGTAATAGTAAATATGCTATTTCGTGAGTGTCCCCGATAAAGTTTGGTTGGGTTACATTTCAGATCTGAACGCCACATACCATTGGACATTGAAAAAAATCGCTTCTTTGGGTTACCAAAAAATCCCATACATGGATAAAACGATCCAAATTTATCGACAAAGCTAGTTTCGATTCCAGCCAAATCTCTAGATTGATCGATGGAGTGATATCCAATATGTTTAACCTCAGTCTAACAAAAGTTACGCAACCACTTACCGGATAAAGTGTCGAGATGTTCCCATTTTCTCTATTTCCCGAGAACTTTGGCAACTGGCGTACCCCAAAATTTGTATCCTCAATCATATTCTACAAATGTTATATGATTATGTGTCCGGTTAAAACCGCTATAACTGATAACAGCAAAATATTTTTGAACTAAACTGACAAAAAAAAAATATGTTTGCTCTGCTTCGAGAGGATGTTTGGAGTATTTTATTTATTTTGGTCACTTCCATTTCATCTTGTACTGCTTTATATCTGAACCATTTCTAATTCATCATAATGGAAAGTTGGTTCTTGCAGTCACACTGTCTTTGTTGTTGTTGATGCTGTTGCTACAGAAGTGCCGTTGCATTAAATTCCAAGCGCATGCCATTATACTGATCACCACTGCACTAAATCAGGGAAGCTAGTTATGGTGTGTAAGTTGTGCCCTAAATACTGCTTTATATATATAAAATCTGTATATATGTATGTATGTATGTATATATGTATGTATGTACATACTATATACTTCCAAACGGTAACGACGCCATTTAAAAAAGAAAAACGACTTGAATGCGAGTAGTTGTGACGCCAACTATGCGGCAGCATCGCCACAAGCCCCTCGACCATCAACTCTATTATCCTGCCGATTGGCTTTTAAAAGTTGTTTTGCTGTGCCAAGAAAGCTTTTGTTGTCGCAGCGATTTATACATATATTTTTCCATAGTGCCTAGCTGGAGCATAGTGCCTTACATATATTATAAACATAAACATACATATGTATGTTCGCTTATATATCTAAACGACTTATGCGCGAATATGTTTAAAAGCATGCAAACCATTCAATAATTTTCGCAGCGCGCGAAGCCCTAAGAGTGCGTTGGCAATTTGCGTTTTTGCTTTACTCCGGTAATTTTTTGCATTTACCGTTTAGATATCTAAATGCCAAGCCCACTTTACCCAGTTATATACATACATAAGTGGGTGTGCTCGGATATATATGTATAACATCGTAGGTATGTTGTAGAAAAGCGCATAAGAAGGTAAAGATACCAGTTAAGTGTTCGCGTTTATGCGTAATCCTCGCATTTACAAGTTCACAGCGCGTTTGAAGCTACATGCGGCAGTCAACGACCGTTAATCCCGTAGAAAGTATGTGAGTGCCAATTTTAGAACCCATTTCTTGAAGGCTTCTGAGTTGAAGGCTTGCAGCTTTTAGTCTAAATTTAAGCATTTTTTAGAACGTTTCTAAAATTTCACAATATTATTGGAGTGAGAGCTGGAGAGCTTTTTACAATTTTATAAACCACTGGTGTGAAAAGGCTTTTTCAAATTGTAAAAGTCATACAAGACACCGATGACTGAGAGCAGCGTAGCTTTTTAAAGATCTAAAAGTCCTCCAAATCAAAGGTGAGTGAAATCTATGTAGCTTTTGATAGTTCTAAAAGCTCCACAAATTACTGAAGTGTAAATGCTTTTTAAAGTTGTAAAACTTCCGCAAATCACTGGTGAGTGAAAGCTAGGAAACTTTATAAAGTTCCTTAAATTATTGGTGTGCGAAAGGCATTGAGCCTTATAAAGTTCTAAAGCACTATAAATTACTGGTGAGTGAAACACCGGCCGGCCGCCCAGTCCTCAATTACGCCGCACCAATATGGTCGCCTAAATGTAGTGGTACGCA
This sequence comes from Bactrocera neohumeralis, assembly GCF_024586455.1. Lineage (NCBI taxonomy): Eukaryota > Metazoa > Arthropoda > Insecta > Diptera > Tephritidae > Bactrocera > Bactrocera neohumeralis. The sequence goes on from NC_065922.1 coordinate 66,090,098, forward strand.
GATGAGGAAACTTCAGACCTGCCAGACCACGCACTCCGGACCACGACAGGATGCCTCTTGATGTCTCCCATCGAACATCCACATAGTGAGACGCTTATGCTCCCAGTTAAGGAGCATAATAAACTCCTCTCCAAGCAGTTCCTGCTAGGATGTTTTCTCAGAAATCACCTCTGCAGCCACCTGCTTGGAGCGGAATCGCCTCCCGGGAACATCATAAGATCTTTCCTCAATTACGTCGACGACATCGAACAGTACGCCGACCGGACTTCGGACGCAACTAACTTCCGACAGGTACTGACCGCCATTCACAGTGGAGCTATCAACACCTTCACCGACTCCCTTCCAGTAAATGGCGTTCTTGGAGTCAAATCACCACCCATTGCAGACGAAGAGCTCGAGTTGCCGCGAGAAACGCGAGTGACCCTTGCGCAGCTTCGTTTTAGGTACTGTAGCAGGTTAAACCCCTATTTGTCCAGAATATACCCTGACATATCCATAATATGTCCTGCATGCAATGAGTCTCCGCATGACACTGGCCACCTCTTTGCATGGCCCGCCAACCCCACTCATCTAACACCCTTTTCCCTTTGTATCTAAATGTACCTAGTACAGATAATGTCTTTTCCATACAAAATGGGTTAGTTTATTATTGTTGTAAGAACAGTATAAAAACGGTCTTGTTTCGAATGCCTTTCTCTGTCTGATATAAGTCCAACTCCGCTTCGTTTATCTAGCCTCTAGTGTGGTGGAAACAAACAATTTGTAAGGACGCATGTAAATCCTTTATTAAAGAGAGATTGATATGAAAAGAGAGAAAATTTGGAAATCCACCAAACATTTCTCAATTTTATTCTTTTTCCATGAAAACTAAACACTTTTTACAAGTATAACTTGAAAGCTTTCTCAGTTGAATAAATGCGAGCCGAAATACTTAACTCTAAACACTTTAAATTGCTGAGAGACGATGAATCGATATAATTAAATATAACTAGAAGATCTTCAAATTATGTTACTCGTATTATTATTAAAGGTCCATGATCTTGATTATTCTTAAAAGGTACACAGATCTACTTCTTTTCGCCATTTACTGCTGGACTCAAAAAAAGTGTAGGTCTAGGAGATTTGGATCCAGCATATGTTCTCTATAATCTCAAAAATGCAAGACAGTTCTTATTTTTCATCACAGATTACACATTTTTTCAACGCCATTCTAAATGGCAAAACATTTAGAAAATTTTTCACTTTGTGGTTTATGAAAACTAGTGCAAATTTGTGTGGAAGCTTTTGTCAACAAGCAGTCAGTTACTCACAGAAATTTAGTCACTTCTGGCTTATCTGTCAGTGGTGTGAAAGTTTGTTTTCACAATTCACTATCTTCGTAAATTTGTTGCTCCACTTTCATAACTATGCTCATTCATTTCGTTAGACTGTTCTACAAGTAAACAGGGTGGTCCATATTTTTATGCCGCTGACTCGATTGACTTCAAACTAGCTTCAACTTCTCCTCCAATAATTGGTTTCGGGTTCAATTGTGCGGAAGCGCTGTGAATATTGCTCTTAGTCGTCTCTATCGCTAATGTTTAGTTGGTTGACATAACATTGAGGATCCCATGTTACACATCCAAAAAATTCAACGGATATAATTCGGAGGAATACGGTTTTGAAACTTGAACTTTTGCTAAAAGAGTTGCGAATATGATCCCAGAGTTTGGCAAGCGAAACAATTATTCTATCGTATGTTGAATGAGCGGCGAGCATGCTTTAACGAAAGATCGTATCAGTTCAAGCCTTAAAATTCTGGAGTTCAAGCCTTAAAATTTTGAATAAAAAAAGTTTATATTGGCTCCGACTGACCCATAACGGGCTCGCAACAGTTTCTCACAGAAAAATGCTTTTCAAATTAAAGACGGTTAAGCGGTAGAGGTCGCACGAGGGAGAAATATCCCTTGGTAAGAAACCGCGAACGGGGAAGGCGCCAACCTTTAGCGAAATCGCTAAAGGCGCTGGTGTTATACTCGTAGTACTTGGGATGCTCGATGTGATAGCCGTGCTCATTAAGTGCTGATATGAAAATCTGTTTCACTGGAAAACCTTTCGGATCAATTAATTGTGCTTTTTAACTGTACATCTACAAATGGAATGTATGGAGTAGGCTGAGGTGAAAACATCCAGGCACTTTCTCCTCCAATGTCCAACCTTTGTAAGACTGAGGTTGCAGCGTTTCGGCAGTCTTACCTTCGGCGAACCAGGAAGCATAGCTGGAAGTCATAGGCTCAAAGCGCTTTGTCGATCAATTATGTAGCTTAATTTACCACAATGGTTCGGCGTTCTAAGTCGTCCAATTCAGATCCCTGTCGACATCGACCTCTTAACCTAACCTAACTTTGTAAATAAACCGCGTGAGAAAAATTGTTGTCGCTCGAGAATTGAGTATCCGTCGAATATTCTCGATGGCCTTAGTATTCAAATCTCACGGATTTTATGCATAAAATGTATTTTGAAAGAAGTTTGTAATATTTCAAAACTATTTTTATTATAAAAGTTTTGTAAATGTCGAAATATGAGAAAGCCCCTATAAACCACAATGTTTATCCCATGACCACTTCTTCTTCTTCTTCTTTATTAACGTATAACCCGCTTACGGAGCTATAGCCGAGTTTACAACAGCGCACCAGTCATTCTGCCTTTCCTGTTTGGAGATTCCAAATGCAATCACGTCCTTCTCCACTTGCTCTTTCCAACAGAGTAGAGGTGCCGCTCTTTCTCTGCTTACCCCGGTGGATACCGCGTCGAATACTCTCAGAGCTGGAGTGTTTTCTTCCATTCGGACAACATGACCTATCCAGCACAGCTACTGTCTTTTAATTCGCTGAACTATATCAATGTCGTCGTATATCGCGTACAGCTCATCGTTGCATCTACTGCGGAACTCGCCGTTGCTAATGCTCAAAGAACCCGTAAATCTTCCGCAGAACCTTTCTTTCGAAAACTCGTAACGCCGATTCATCAGATGTTGTCAGCGTCCAAGCCTATGCAGCTTATAAAAGGATGGGGATGATGAGTGACTTGTAGAATTTGGCCTTTGTTCGTCGAGAGAGCACTTAACCGCTCAATTGCCTAATCAGTCCGAAGTAGCACCTGTTGGCAAGCGTTATTCTGGTCGTTGGATTTCGTGGCTGACGATCCCATAATTATCTATCTAACCCGCAAGCATTTTATAAAATAAGTTTAGCTTACTACAAAATCTCATACGGACCTTCCTATACACCCACGCAACTGCGTTGCCAGAGTTTTCGCTGCGTATTTTCATTAAGAAGATTTATGTGCACAGGTTTTTGCAAAGCTGCTTGTTTTCTTTCTTTCAAGTCCCTATTTGTTTGACGCCATTGTCCTACCGAATAGAAGTCGTAAAAAAATATGCAAAAAATATGCTGGCTGCCAGCCAGAGTGGCACTTCTGCTTCTATCATACATTTTATTGCTGTTTCGTTTTTTACCTACTTTCAGCTGTTGGTTTTCTCATTATTTAATGTATGAATCTACTTACTAACGGTAAAGCTATTATTTTCTTTTCTTCCACTACTTAACCCTTCTAAGTAGTGCGAAAAGTATTTACTAATTTATACAAAGTGCTTTTGATAGAGTGGAAATATATATGTGCAAGCGTCTATATGTATTAATATTAACATACATACAAATATATTTACATATATATTTACATATACATATATATAAGCACATTTTAGCTGTGGGTTGTGCAAATTTTACATGCCGTTAGTCTATTTCCGCTCACTATTTGAAAAATTAGTTTTGGCGGCACTAAATTAGTTACGTGTGTATGCTTGTATTTACTTGAGGACATTGGGGCGCCAAAGCGTTCGTTGCCGGTGTTGTAAACAATAACAAATAATAATACACATTTCTTAATTTAATTCACCTAATTCTTTTTAGCGCCAAGTTGACTCTTTAGCGTGGTGTGGCAATGTTGGGGAAGTGGGTGTGTGCTGAAAGTTGGCATATAACAGCGTGTGGCAACAAATGTGTGGTGGTGGGTGTGTTGGTCTGTTCATTTGTGTTTTACATGAAAACAGCTGTGCTCACTGAAATATGCTTACATACTAGTATATATGGTAACAAATGTTTCTTTGTTCTTATGTTTCAAGTTTCGATGAAGTTGTAATGAGAAAGTCCGCGAACTGTTACAAATTCGCAACTTGATTACATACATACATATATGTATATTTATAGATATATAAATGCACATACAGAAACGTGAATAATTACGTTATATTTGTATGTTACTCTGAGGAAGAAAATTTTTGTTGTTTTCATAGAATCACACGATTCTTTTCAACTTCTTAAGCTCAAGCCCATATATTATGTACAGGATGCGTTCCAAAGTAAACAGGACTTTAAAAGAAAAACAGAAAAAATGGTTTTTCGGCAAAATCAATATATGTTTTTCAAAATAGTCTCCTTCTGCTTCAATACAGGTTTTTGCTTGGTCCAAAAGCATGTCGCACGAGTGTTTTAGCTCCTTGGCCGGTATGGCCGCCAGTATGCCGGTGCAAGCCTTTTGAATGACCTCTACGTCTGCGTAACGCTTTCCTTTCATAGGCAAATGCATTTTTCCGAAAAGTAAGAAGTCGCACGGTGCCATATCAGGTGAAGACGAGGAGCGGTTAATGGTTACTAAGTGAAATTTGGTCAAATAATCGTCCTTCGAATGTTGGATTCTGAGCAATTTTTGATCGTCAGTCAATTTGTGCGCAACAAACCGTGCACACACCTTTCGTAAGCCCAAATGTTCGGTCAAAATGCGATAAATCGATGTTTTGGAGATGTTCAATTCCATTTCCATGAATTTCAATTATGATTTTGGCTGATTTTTGTTGAATTCACGCACAGTTTCGATGGAATTTCCGGTGATCACGGATTTTGATTGGCCCACATGTTGATCGTCATTTATGTCCACACGACCACTTTGAAAACGTTGAAACCGCTCGTGCACTCTGCTACGGGATAGGCAATCATCGCCATAAATTTATTTCATCAATTGAAATGTTTCGGTAAACGGATTTTATCAATTTTAAAATAAAATTTAATGTTGGCTCTTTGTTCGAAGCTCATTTTCGCATCGATAACACAAACATACTGACACTTAAAACGCAATAACTTCACTACCAATCAATGAAATGTCATGAAATTTTCACTGGACAATCGATAAAGATAGCAGATTTTATGTAAGGCACTAGTCGACATATAGATGGCACCAACAGGGTGCGCTAGATTCAAAAAGTCCTGTTTACTTTGGAAAGTGCCTTGTATAAGGCTCATTTTTTATTTTCTAACGGCGCCATGACGGTGACACGTTGTCCGGTGAGGATCCCTGTGAAACGCAAACAGAGCTTGCTTCAGCATTGGGGTAAACCGCCAAACCATTACAAAGCGACTACATGCGATGGGGATGATTCAGAAACAAAGAACTTGGGTTCTTTATGAGCTTAATACCAGGAGAGATACGAAAAAAGGATTATGCTGCATGACAACGCTCAGCCTCACGTTGCCAAAGCCGCTAAAAGCTACCTGGAAACGCTTAAAAGAGAAGTCCTACGCCACCTACCCATTTTCCAGACATTGCACCGTCCGATTATTGTCAAACGAATCGAGAAATGGCTTTATACTTGCATCACAAGATGAAAAGTATTACCGTAATGGTATTCGAGCTTTGCAAGAAAGATGGAGAAAAGTTATGATTATAGCTTTGATTATACTTTTGCAACAGGTTACTGGGTGTAATATTTTTGTTCGCCTAACGGTTATATGTACCCCTAAACTAATCGATATAGATATAAGGTTATGTATATAAATATGATCAGGATGACGAGACGAGTTGAAATCCAGATGACTATTTATCTGTCCGTACGTCCGTACAAGCTGTAACTTGAGCAAACACTGAGATATCTCGATGAAAGCCGGTATGCGCATTCCTTGGTAAAAAAAAGTACAAGTTTGCAGATGAGCGTAATCGGACCAAAATCATTTACAAAAAAAGCAAACATTAATACCGGTTCCGGCACTCGAAGTGTAACCAATTAAAAAAGTCATAAATTCGGTTTCGAAAATTATTTTTTTTTTATTTTAAGATACAAAATGTGTGAAAATAATCATAAATTCAGGACCAATTCACTTTTGCTCGATATGACCATCTTTTGCTTTAACTATGGCCTTGAGACGGCCAAATAACGAATCGCAAGCTGCCCGAATGTGACTTGCCGGTATTCTGGCCCAATCACGGACATCGGCTTTCTTCAGCATCTTGAGACTGGTGCATTTTTTACTTCGGACCTTGCTCTCCAAAATGGCACAGAGAGAATAATCCATTGGATTCGCATCTGGTGAATTCAAGAGCCATTGTGTGTTCGTAATGAAGTTCGGAACGTTGTTTTTCAGCCATTCTTGGTTCACTCGCGCTTTGTGAGACGGTGCTGAGTCTTGTTGAAACGTCCATGGTTTGCGACCGAAATGTTTGTTTGGCCACGGCTTCAAAGCAGTCTCCAGATTACTTTTCCGATAATATGTCGCATTTACTTTGACGCCAGGCTCGATGAAAACAATTGGAGAGCGCCCATCTGCGGTGACAGCGGCCCCAAACCGCTGACTTAGATTCTCGTATGAACGTCGGTCGGTCAAGTGAACCCTATCGTTTTGAGAGTTGACGAATTACTCAATTGCAAAAATTTTTTCGTCAGAAAACACAATGTGCGGAATTTGACCGCTTTCGGCCAAGCGAAGCGACTGCTTCGCTCTCTCAAGTCTTACTTGTTGCTGCTTCGGTGTGAGATCATGGGCCTTTTGGAACTTGTAAGGCTTGACCTTGAGCTCATTTTTCAATATGCGTCGGATGCTGCGGTCGGATATTTTCAGTATTGCAACCCTGTATTCACTAGTGGCATGCATGCTCATATTCACAAATACACATATGCATATGTACATATATAGTATAATACATAAATATTAAACTTGAAGTCATTAATTTGCCACGCATCCATTTGGGCTGGCAACCAGTGAACCGTGTTAATCGATAACGATTACGATTCCAACTCAATAAACAGCAACAAGTAATGCAGTTGGCAAATCCGTAGAGTGCAACAACAAAAACGATATCTTATAAGCGTTCCACAACAATACCCAGCAGAATAAATTAAAAGTGCCCAAATTGCAAATTCAACAGCAGCGTAATAATTTATGGCAAATTTACAAGCTGACACGCAAGTGCGTTGCGCACAGAATGTTACCGGACGTTTGAGATTAAAATACACGAATTTCCACTCAACGCCTGGCAGAGCTCATCGGCAATTATTTATGTGTTTTTTCTGCACAAGACAGCCATCTACGGTAAATTTTGCCATGCACCACAACAAAAAAAACTTTGAATTTAGATATTTCATCTTTAACACCGAGTTGTTGTTGCTACGCATATCAAATAAATATTGCTGTGTAGTGTTGGCGCAAGTTCTTATACCCTGAATAGGGTGTATTAAGTTTGGCATGAAGCTTGAAGCAAACAGAATGAAACATCAGAGCTGCCAGAAGAACAAGCTATATATAAACTATTACTTTAATCGATTTAGCCATGTCTGTCTGCATATGCGGATACTAGTCCCTCGGTTATAGATATTGATCTGAAATTTTGCACACAGCCCTCTCTTCTCAAGAAGCTGCTCATTTGTCGGAACTGGCGATATCGTATATAGCTGGCATACAAACTGAACAATCAAATTCATTCATCTTTTATTTGACGAGATATCTTCAAAAAATTTGACACGGATTGTTGTACTAGGCAATATTACAATCTGCAAAGAAATTGGTTAGATCAGACCACTATAGCATATAGCAGTCATATATACTAAACGATCGAAATCTAGTTCTTATATGAAAAACTTTTTTATTTGAAGAGATATTTTCACGCAGTTTGACGTAAATTATTGCCCAAACCAACGGTATATTCTCCGATGAAATTGTTCAGATCGAAGCACTATAGCATATAGCTACCATATAAACTGAATAATCAAAATCAAGTATTTGTATGAATTTTTTTTTTTGACAAGATGTCTTCAGGAAATTTGGTATGGATTATTTTCCAAGGCAACGGTACAATCTTTGAAGAAATCGTTCAGATCGGACCTCTATAGCATATAGCTGCCATACAAACCGATCTGACCGTACAAAATCGAATACTTGTATGGAAAGTTTTTTTTTTGTCAAGAGTATTTGTTATTGTTCTCTGTTTCTTTTATTTCTTTGTGCCACAAAATTCTCGGTTTATATAATTTGCCAATTGTTCTTGGCATTTGCAAAAATTTTAACAGCAAACACAGCAGAAATGCGTAAATAAATCCATAAAGCTAACGTGCGTAGCAACGTGACTACTGACACACACAAACGCAACACATAAAATAACGCGTGTTAATGGCACATAACAATAAATTATTATGGCAATTCCCAAACAGTAGGAAAACTACAACAATAAGAAAAACAAAATATATCGCAGTCAAGTAAACTTTATTATTAATACTTGCGCATACATACATACAAAAATACATATGGAGTATAAAGTCAGTCGGTACAAATTACACGCCACAAGCGGCAAGTGCAAAAAATTAAATAAACAAAAAATGGGAAATGGAAAAGGGAAATTCCATTTTTAGCTGCGCAGTTGCAACATATTTCTCGGCGGCTTACATATTGCCTGTTGCTGCTACCTGCTGCTACTGGCTTCAAACCTTGGCAATATAACCAGTAACCTCTGACTTTGTAACGTACTACATATGTACATGTAAGTACAATTTATATATATACCGTTACGTTATGGGAAACTATACATATTTATATATTTTGTATACATTTCATTTGTTAGGAATTTCTAGACCTGAATACCATACATACAAGTATTGTTATGATATATATATGTAACTGCAAAAGCTTTCGACTAATGGAGCTTTCATATTTTTTGGTTTGGTGATATCTTTTATATTGTTGTGTTAATCAAAAACGAACCTCAACGTCTTGTCATAAGACTATTAAATCAGTCAACATAAAAAAATTTGATTATATTTTTTTTGGAAAAAGCTCTTCGGATGGAAGCTTTTATATTAATTGAATGGAGTCTGCTGTACTATGTGTATAACCAAATGTTTTGCAAATAAGGCAGTTGAGGTGTAATCGAACATTTTATACTCCTGCAACTTCCAAAAACAAAAGCTCAGGAGACAACTTTGAGTGTTCACCAAACTTTATTTTGAAAAACAAAAACAAAAAGTTCAAAATATTTATGTCACGACGAAAACAAAAGCTCAGGGAACGCCTTCCAGTGTTGACCAAATTTTCTGTTGAAAAATGTTGCGAAAAAGTTCAAAATATTTATGTCACGACTTCCGAAAACAAAGGCTCGGGAGACTCCAAATATTTTTGCCATTAGAAAGCTTTCGTGGCACCTTTGTTTAGATTTCATATCTAATAAAAGATAACTGCAAAGTGTTATGTTGGAGACTCGGATCTATAGAAGACATTTGAGTTTACCAGTGAAACATGAAAGTAATGTAGGCTAAGCAATCTGTTATAGTATAAGTTATCAATGGGTATTAGATTATGTAATTTAGTTATACATTAGACTATACTAATGTGTACTCGTTATAGAATTTGATTAACAACATTCTTATCTTTCAGATTCAGCTATCAATATAACTGGTTTTAAACCTGGTAAGTCTTAAGTTAAATTTTTTAATATACTTATATAATACATATGTGCACGTTTCATGTATTCAATTTTATTAGTATACAAACAACATATTCCAGAAATAGACGCACATGCTCTTAAACATTATATAAAGGGTTAAATCTATTTGTAAGCCAGAAAAAGACGTTTTTCGGATATTGTTCTCCAATTTTGGCAGTGAGCTTGATTTTTCCGCTTAAAATTATCTAAAATCCGAAAAGTAACTGTTACTACTATTGTTGAATACAAATATTGATTTGAGAACTAATATTGAGTTTTGATAAAATGGCAGTAAACATTTAAGAGTGGCTTAAAAATCTAAAATTTTTATCAAAAAACTTTATTTCTGATAAATAAATCCAAGAGGTTTGTGGGGAAATTTCAAGTAGATCGGTTTAGCCGCATGGTACATAAGGAGGCGCATTCTGAGGGATATTTATCAGGAGGACAGGATTATCGTGTCATGGCCTGAGGAAGCCATTAGCGTTAAGGAATTCACTGTTGGGACCCTTGTTGATATTGAGGAATTTTTCAATAACGTTCTACCGGAAGCATTTGTAACTGCTTTAGACGGTCTTGGTGTTGAATCAAATCTCAAACACCTCATTTTCAGTTTTCTGTGCGACAGACTGATTGAAACGGAATGGGAAAACTCACGTGCTTGACGAAATGTCGAGTTATTTACTAGAAGATACAAGATCCCGGTGGCAACGTTAACAAAAATGGGAAACATCCGTCTACAACCGTTGAATGCAGTGAAATATCATATCATTCTGGATATGAAGCTTCATAGAAGCCGAATAGAGAGCCGAGAGAGTTGTGGGCGGGAAGAAGCCGTTGGAGAAGAGAGGTAGTGAACTCCTTTACGGATGTGTCAAAGCTTGGAGGAGGGGTTTACTGTCAGGAACTCTCTATCCACTGCAGCTTCAAACTTTAGCAGGAATTTGTAAAGCTGATGAACTAGCAAGAAAGCGGGTCGGTGCTCCCATATCCTCTTGTGTCCTACTACTAGATTGTTGGGTTTCGCGGAAGCTTGGCCATTATATATAGCAGTCCACGTGCAATCTTTAATCAGCCATCTAACCTAACCTTACATAATCTAATCATTAGGCTGAGATAATTAGATTATTCACTAAATTCGTTACTTCCGGGTTGCGAGTCTTCGCAAGTCTTTGGTGAAACCAAAAACAGAAAGCGGAATAATGATTGCTTCATTTCCGAATAATTAGTACTTCTTCTTTCTGTGTAAACCAGATTTCTATTAAAACTCTCTTTTGTATTGCCCGAAAAACGTAAAGGCGATGAAAATCTGAGTAGTTTTCGTTAGAAATTTAAAATTAAAAATGCAAAGATTTTACTGTATAATCATATATAGTATCAGAAAGTATTATATATTATTTTATTTTATTTATTATATATATTTTGTTTGCTTACGAAACTGTCAAGTACTTAAATTACTCTTCTAAGTGCCTGTGGTTGCGGTTGCAGTTCTTTAGAGCAATTATAAAATTGAGGTTAGGTTTCACGTAATCTATAAGTATGAGTTTTAGCTAAAATTTTTTATGTACTATATATCTGAATTAAAATCGTTTGCAGAATTTTTTAGTTGTATTTATTATGAATTATAACTATTATTATGTTTCACGTAATTTATTTTGTCATGTCGTAATGAGTTCTGTATTCCGTTGTATTCCAATTTCTTCGAGTTTCATTATAATTTTATTTTTCTATTTTCCAAAATGGTGGTTTTTTCCCTAAAAATAAGGATCCAACGCAAACAAGCTTTTTGTTTTCAGTTTAAAATCGGCCTAAATTATAATTATTTTTATATTTTGCAACAGACAAGTAAATCTACAACTTTGAAAGAGTCTCATTGATTAAAAAAAAATCATTAAAATGAAATTTATTCAACGAATATACCAAGTATTTAGGCATACTGTGTTGCTCATACGACATGTTGCACCAATATATGAATGCATATGATTCATAATTTAAACTGCGTATAACTTTTGAAGCAAATTTTGATGAAAAAAATCAATATGATCTTCATTGTAGAGCGGAAAATTTTGTATTAGAATATTATGTTTTGAAAGTTGTAGCTATATTTTCTTTGTAGATAAATAATTTATTGCAAAGGATCGAAAATCCCAAGTTAATTATATGGAAAAAGTTAAATATTAAATTTAAATTAAAAAAGAAAATAAAATGCTTACCTATACTTCTTTGTTTAGGACAAAATTTGAATTTTAAGCGACTGTTTGCGAAAAAATAAACAACTTGGCACAAAAACGTACACCCTAATGCACATTCAGAAAGCGTGTGAGTGTGAGCGAAGTGCAAAGTCAGAACAAATGCACCCATTTGTTTTACGATACTTAAGTTGGCTTTATGACGCTGACAATTATGACTAATTGAAATGCTTACTTTTATGTTTCACACTTGTCAAATGTTGTTAATTATAATTTATTATAGCCATTAGAGAATTTATGGCACACAAACACCCACGCCTTTACTTGACTTTTACTTTACCTCAGTTCTTTTTACGGAAGATAGTGGATTTCTGGCTTGCAGTACATAAGCACTTACATATGTGTCATATGTATATGTCAAAAAGTACATATACATACATATATGTATATGGTTACTTTTCTACATACTTAAGTGCTAAAAATAATGCATTTTTTATTGCTAGTGTAATTCTGTAATTTGTTTATATTATTATTGGCATTTCACAATTAATGATTTATGACAGCATTAATTTTCGAAGATTTTAACCAGATTGCTAGTTCTGCCACTTTATTAATGTATTAATAAAATATATTGTGGCCACTTCGTTTTACTAAAACCTATAATTTGGTTGAGCTGCTGCTTAAATTTATTGACAACGGAGCCGTAAAAACTTCAAGTAGACTCCGAGTGAGTGGACAATTTTATGAAAACTTTTCTCTTAGCAAAAGTAAGCTCTGAGCTTTAACATTGACTAGGTACTAATAGGCTTTATAAGGGTTTAAATACAGTTAGAAGGCCGAAAGAAGCGAATTATCCAGAATTTTTTCTGAGAAAACTTTTAAATTTATTTATTTATATTATATATATTTTAAGAGTTAGTATTAGAAAAAATATTTATTTCGAAAGGAACTACAGCTGATCTCCGGGAGCTCCACTCAAAAAACACGTTTTGCGGTGACCACTATATCTCTGAACTGGATCTTCTAAAATTAAAAAAACTACACAGATTTCGTTAAAATAATGTTAAATCTAGTAATTAGTCCAAGGAATTAGCAAAATAAAATTTTTTTGACAAAATGGCGGCTTCTTAAAACAAAAAAAAAATCGATTTTTGACTAAAATTTTGTAATTTTTAAAGTTTGTTTGTGTATTCTTAAGCAGATGTATATTTAGAAAATAAAATTAAAAAATCGATTTTTTAAAAATTGTAACTGTATATGCATAACCCCTTAAAATTACTTTATTTTCACACTCACTACTTAAAGACCTAATTAAAAATATCTCAAATTATATACTGGTTGGACACTCGACGTGAACAGAGGCCCTAAGAAATAGTGGTGAACATCTCTATACATTACACCAGGCAGCTTTAGATGTTTGATAAATCATATATTAGCAGGAGAAAAGAAAATAATTGTACAGATAATAGAAATAGGAAATTTTAGTGATTTTTATATTTTTTGAATATAGGAAACCTTATATAAAGGTTTTTAAAAATATCAAAATTTTTTCTCTTAAAATCTTATATCTCACAATACAGATATCCGACACCCTGACTATATTCAGACAAGACTTGTTTATCACTCATAATTGGCAAATTTCTCTTTTGGAGTTGCTCATTGCGTTCATACAAATGTCAAGAGTCCGACAATTTTCTGTATCTTACCCACAAATTGCTGAATTTTCTTTAATATAATATTCTCCAATTCTTGTCCGCTTCATATACATACATGTTGTATAAAAATATTAACTAATATTTAATAGATATTTACATACAAAATAACATAGTTTATACAAAAAATAGATAAACAAATTTGAAATTTACGAACAAATCATATTTATTTATTAGAATCATATTTATTTTCGAGTGCTATTGCAAGGAATTTTAAAATTAAAAGGAATGTAGAATTGTGTAGCAGTGAACTGTTCCTATCGTCTTTCCTCGCCGTCCTCTCACTTCTAAAAACCGCTTTGGGCGACAAAAGAGTCATTGTCTGAACATACTCTTTAAAATTTATATCTTTAGTGGTCCTTTTTTCACACTTGACTTCAACAATATCTAAGCGAGAAATAAAAGTAGCTGTTTAGTGTTAGGCTAATCGGGTAGGTCAATAAGCCACGCATATCTTCTTCTTAATTGGCGTAGACACCGCTTACGCGATTATAGCCGAGTTAACAACAGCGCGCTCAAGCAGCTCACTACTTCCGGTCTTTGACCAAGTATCCTCTGGGTAGCCTAAGAACATCCGTTTGAAGGCGAGCTAAAGTGAGAAGGCGAAACATCCCCTGCATAGGGTTGTGCGCTGGGTTTGGGACCCGCCACGTAAAAAACACCCCCAGTGAATAAGTATAACCAGCCACGCATATACCAGTTTTAATTTTTTGCGATAAGAGATGGAGTTCAGTTGCTAAGTCCATTAGGAGTACTCATTCTTTAGAATACCTGCGTTCGTTGCAAATTTTGACTACCTTCTCCAGTGTATTATACCGTGGGGACCACAGATGCTTACAGCGTAATCTTGCCAATGCGCGAAAAGTGCGCAGAAATGCTCCATTGTTTTCCTGGTGCCTTGCTCTAGACATTTCCTGCAGTCTTCTCGATCTGTCAGGCCGTTTCTGCGGGCGTGTGTCGCCACCAGAGAGTGAGGCATTAACTATGTACATATGTACTCTCAGCGGTGATAAAAAAAAGAGTATGTTCCATTTCACCCTTTCGTCAATTCCGTAAACTTTGCCTTTTGTCTTAACTACCGATTCTTTTGAAGGTTAAGAAGCTTTCCTAAGCATTCAATGCTAGGTTTCATTAACCTCTCAAAAATCGGTTTAAAGTATACTGATTTTATTTATTGAGCATTTCACAACGTTTCGTAAAGCATCGTAAAATCGTAAAATTATAAAAAAACAAGTGTAAAAATTTATAATTTTACGATTTTACGATGCTTTACGACAGATTGTGAATTGAACATATATATATCTCTCATCGTAAAATGTTCTCGTATTCTATTGCTCCAGCTTTATACTGACTATTACGGCTCTCATCTTATATTGCTTTCATTTTATTCTCTGTGCAGAATATATTAACTTTTCTACGAAGTTTGTAAAAGCTGTAAGAAAACGTCGAGACCCTATAAAAAAATATAAAGATAGGGTAAGTGATCTATTGTCCAAGGCAACGACATAATCCTCGAACGGATTTTTCAGATCGGACCACAGTAACATATAGCTGTCATACAAACTGGACCATCAAAATCAAGTTGCTGTATGAATACTTTTTATTTATGAAGAGTCTTCTAGCTTCAGTGCAACCGAAATTAACGTTTTTGCTTGTAGTTATTTATGAAAATTTAGATAGTTCTTAAGTTGAAAAATTGATAAATATCAACCTAATTGTATAATAATTCTAAAAGTTTCTAAAATTTTTCTCAACTTCCAAGCATAGAGTTTGAAAAAAATAGAAATTTCCAATGAAATGGAAAGAGAACTCAAATTGACAGATTTTTGAAAGTGAGAGCACAAAACATATTTTACCGATAAAGACAACAGAACATAATTTAATTTAGATATTTATCTCTAATCTTCAGAGATTAATTGAAAATATTAATTTTTTTCCATTCCATTAAACATATGACCATAAATAAATAATGTGATACATGGCAATACTGTCTAAACAGCGAACACACAATGCCTTTCAACTAACTGAAATTTGGCAATTGAGTGACTTTGTGATTTACACACAGCTTTGCTCGCCAAAAACCCATAAACGCTTTGCTTTTCGCTGGAATAGCAGCAAAATGCAAATATTTACTGTGCGAATTATGGCAAATGAATTGCGAAGTGTTAATTAATTGGACAAAGCTAACGCAAATGTGGCCATTAATGCAATGAACAAATGCAACAACAAGAACAATAACTTTAAATAAAACGTGCTTGAACTACATATTTTGCAATTTGTAAGAGCATTTAGACATAAATACATTTATACATAAATATATACAAACTTACATACTTCATACTTATAAATGTATATGTAAGTCAATTTCCAAAAACCATTACACTTAGTAATTGCGAAATATGTATTGTACCGATTCAGCTAATTAGTGGAAGCAACCGTGGGAACGCTCAATGTCTAATGAAAAGCTTTGAATGTTCATTATTGCCGAAATGCCCGACACAGATAATGTGTTTTTATTTTTAATTTCTTCTTTTCATTTAATACTTTTGTGCTTAATCCCTTTATAGCGCATTACTATGGCAAAAGGGAAGAGAAAGAAAAGTCAGAAGAGCGGAGAGTGAAAAACACGACAAAAATTGAAAAGAGTAAAAATAGCATTAAAAAGTGAACAATTTGCAGTCTTCTAAACCGCTAATAAATTGTTAATTGTTCAAATAAATAATGTTTCCGTTTAGCGTTGAAATCGTTTAAATCTCTATACAATTGACCGCCCACTTAACTAACGATTGAGACGCAGTCCAGCGTGAAAATGCTTTTGCTAAAAATTGCCAAACGGAAATTAATTTAATTCGTAGGCATTTTGCAATTGTAGTCCCACCCAAATTCAACACAGCCACGTTATTTCGGGGAGATGAATGAAACGGAAATACTCGTAAAGCCAACTGGCTTGGTTCGGCTTGTAAGTCATTAGACTGGCACGGATGCGCCACGTAGGCGTTAGAGGCTTGAATGCTAGTGGTGTAATGAGCGAGCGTATTTCAAAAATGCTTTAAATTTTTTGATAAGCAAATAGTATAATTTGCTTTTCAATAATCCACGCTTGCTTCAAGCTCGAGCTGTTTGTTTTAGCAGTTTTAGCTCAGGTTTCTTTCATATGTGGTGGCTCAGTATATCTCTCAACCGTAACTGCCTGCAGGTTTCGGTGACAAACAAATTCAACTTCTTAGAGAAGTAGAAGAACAGTGATAGCGTCAGTGAAATGGCAACTATTCTGTTTAGGAGCCCGATAAAGTCTAAAGCTTTTGCAGTGGAGGAAATCATACCCTGCATACTCCTTAGACGGCTGAAAATCCAGGCGAGTTCGGGTTTTGTAAATCAGACTACATTAAAAAACAGTCTGCCTACTAAACGAGGTTTTCATCAGCGTGAGTTTTTCTTGAAGCAAGCATTTATTTAAATTATGCAGTTTGTGTTACGTTAGGTTATGAGATCGAACGCCGATCCTGGTTGCTTCTACCATACAACTTTGAAAACTTACGACCGACAAGATTTTTAGCTTTACCTCATGAATATCTACTGAAAAATATCCAGTAAGAACCTCTATGTCTGCGACAAAATGAACTTTGCAAAGCAAGTAGTTAAGTAGATCTCCTGCGTTCTACTCTAATGCAAAAGGTGCCGCTCTGGCAATTCTAATGAAAATAATTTGATGTAATTTTTGGTGAGCACAGATACTATTGACTAATTTTTGGCGCACAGTGTGCGAGCTCAGAGCTAGTATCGCCGCTCTGCTTTCAGAGTGAATGCTCACATCCCTGAAAAAAGCTGCACTTTGCAGCAGTACGTTTACTGCAGCCATTTCTGCCTTAAAAACGATAAAGTAGTCCGGTAGCCTAAGGCCAAGATTGGCGGACAGCTTCTCGCGGAAAACACCCCCGCCGACATTCGCTTCCAGCTTCGACTAACCCGTGAAAATGATTACTGCGCTTTTTTCTCCAGCGACTCCTCCCCATCGAGAGATATGTGCCTCGTCGGTATGTGCTCAGAGAAAAGGGAGCCACGAGTAGTCGCTGTGAGGCAGGAATCCGAGTTTTCAGCAATGCAGTGGAAGGAGGAGGAATGGGAATGCGGTAACTCTATTGAAAGATATTACAATACTTCGGTTGAGATTCTACTTTTTCGTCTAGGCGATTTTATACATAACTGAATTTAGAAAGTTTTTTCATGGAAATTTGGTATAGTCCGCGGTCCTCTTGCAACCAAAAACCGTCCAAATTCATGCTTTCAATTTCTAGTTAAAAATAAGGTAGTTTCACTTCCACATCGAACTACTAGATAGGTATTTTTACTGACATAATGCTAATTTCCAAACATTGAAACTCAATATTAAAAAAAAAAAACATATTCTTTTCTTAATCCGCGCATTAAGGGTCGGTCACCGCTTTTGGAAGGCAAATCAGTTGAACTAATTGCAAACACTATTGCTTTTCTAACTAGAAAGATATAGTGATGTTTACGAACATTCTGTGCCTTGGTTAATACTTACCAATTTTTTCCGTTCTCCTGTCAAACTGTCGAAATTACTATTTTTTCGAAAACTCTTTGAAGTACTGCTAACAGGCGTTGGATTTAACTATAAGTGCAGAATTTTGCCGACTTTTCACACAATTCTCTCTGCACTGCAGCTTACACAACAGCTGCTGAAAACCGTTAAATCATATTTTAAGCAAAAATGTTGTTGTCTGGCAACATTAATTTGTAATTTCTACACAATTTTGGTTGAATATTTAATGTGCTGCTTTCATTGCGGATTTACTTTCACATTGCTGATGAGCTGTCATCGCCGACAGTGTCGACATGATGATTTTTGATGCTAGCTGACAGGTGCCAAAAAATTTATTTTTACATCACCTTTAATCAAGTGGTTAAAGGCAACTGAATTCACTTTTTACTTTGTGAAGTTTGTGAGTATCTAGCAACATGATTGCTACTGCGTTTCTTTAGATAATTTACCAAAGCTTGCACAGCTGAAAACACAAGGCTTCAAGTAGGCGTAGAAGTGTTATGAGATGATTTGAAACCTGTCTACAGAGTAATAATTTTAATATAACCAATTTTTTTCGTAAATCTTTTTCTTGCGAGTTAACAGGTTGGCATTAATAAAGTGGATAGCTGTCAGTAAAAAAAAAATAGCTGTTAGATAAAATCGTAGGTGTAATCTGCAAGATAAAACGCACGAAAAATTCAGTCTACAGAAACACTAAAACGATGTACGAATTTGATACCTATACAAGGGAATGTATGTATAAATTAGATACAGTCTAATTTGTTATCCTATACTAGGATATATATTCTTAGCCGAAATTTGTATCAAGACCATTAGAAATAAGTCATTGTATTTCGTGTGATTACTTCGTTGAAAGCCGATGTAATTATTTTCTGTAAGAATTCTTTTGGGTTAGCTCTTTTTTATGATAAAATCTTGATGAAATATTCGTTCGTATGCCTGTCTTAATTATTTTTCATAAATTCTATAGTAATGTTCTAAGGTACGTAGTTAAAATCCACCACGTTTACAATATCTTTCCATTAATATACCTTGAATGAGGTAATGTGATTTTTATTGAGGTATTCTGGAACCATAAGCCAACTGTCTATGGTTTATATATGTACATATAATATGAGACGAAGACCAGATGCCTTATAATAATTTTAATACTTTCATTATCGCAAACATTTGGCTTAAAAATAGCTTTCAAGATTTGTAGACAATATATCAAATTCAGCACTTAGCATTAGGAATTATCATAATCTTAGTGAACCCAAGAAACAAAGGTGATATAAAAGAGCTCAATTAGATAGTTTGGCTTCAAGGACTGCTGTTAAATTTATGATAATGATAATAACTACGATAATTTTTATTATATTTTATTTCATTATACCCTGAACAGGGAATATTAAGTTTGTCACGAAGTTTGTAACACCCAGCAGGAAGCATCGGAGGCCCTTTAAAGTATATATATAAATGAACAGTATGTTGAGCTGAGTCGATTTAGCCATGTCCGTCTGTCTGTATATATACGAACTAGTCCCTCAGTTTTTAAGACATCGTTTTGAAATTTTGCCAACGTCATTTTCTTTTCAAGAAGCTGCTCATTTGTCGGAACTGCTGATATCGGACCACTATAACATATAGCTGCCATACAAACCGAACGATCGGAATCAAGTTCTTGTATGGAAAACTTTTGCATTTGACAAGATATATTCACGAAATTTGGTATAGATTATTTTCTAAGCCTACAACGTAATCTCCGAAAAAATTGTTCAGATCGGTTTACTATAACATATAGCTGCCATATAAACTGAACGATCGGAATCAAGTTCTTGTATGGAAAACTTTCACATTTGACAAGATATATTCACGAAATTTGGTATATGTTATTTTCTAAGCCTACAACGTAATCTCCGAAAAAATTGTTCAGATCGGCTAACTATTCTATATACCTACCATACAAACTGTAGGATCGGAATCAAGTTCTTGTATGGAAAACTTTTGCATTTGACAAGATATATTCACGAAATTTGGTATAGATTATTTTCTAAGCCAAAAATGTAATCCCCGAAGAAATTGTTCAGATCGGCTAACTATAGCATATAGCTGCCATATAAACTGAACACATAGTTACTAAAAGAAATGCACCTGTGCAGGGTATATTAGCTTCGGTGCAGCCGAAGTTAACGTTTTTTCTTGTTTTATTTCAGTTTAGTTTTATTCAATTTTTTATTTTATTCAATTTTTTATTTTATATTCATTTATTTTAATTTACTTTTATTACTCCTGACTTTCAATTGTTCCAACGAATTACTGCCACTCGTATTTCAATTAATTGACCGTTACATACGGACATTTTTCTTCGCACAATTTTTTTCAATTTATATATGTATACAACATGCTTGTATATATGGTTATATACATATGCATTTATTTACGAGCCGGCTTGTAATTCAAGCTGAGGCCATGACCATAAATTTATTGAGTTTTATTCGGAAACTGTCGCTTCGTCACATTATGTAGATAAACAGTTATGCGCCGGCAATATTGTGCCGTTGTCGAGGGCATCAATATCCATCACTATGTACAATAGATTAAGCGTTTTTTGTAATTGTGTTTGAAATTTCAAATTGGATGTATACTTTCACGGCGGTGTCGATGAATTGCTTATGACAACTACTTACTGGACGGTTTGATGTTGTACGAGGTGCCGACAGTTTTTACAAAATTGATTTCACACCGTTGATAAATTAATTATAAGGCATGGTTATATTAAATAACAAATTTTCTGCCTTATAATTAATTTAGGTTCTACCTTATTCAGTCTTGTTCTTTACTTTTTTCTCTGGGCAGTATTTCTAAAAGAAATTCTATAGAGAAAACTGCTTCTCGAAAACAGATCACTTCTAAGCCTAAACGGTATTTTAAACCTTGAACTCTTTAAACACACTTTACTATAACATATAGCTGCCATACAAACTGAACGATCGGAATCAAGTTCTTGTATGGAAAACTTTCACATTTGACAAAATATATTCACGAAATTTGGTATAGATTATTTTCTAAGGCAACAATGTAATCTCCGAAGAAATTGTTCAGATCGGATTACTATAGCATATAGCTTCCATACAAACTGAACACATAGTTACTAAAAGAAATGCACCTGCGAAGGGTATATTAGCCGGTGCAGCCGAAGTTAACGTTTTTTCTTGTTTTAAAATATTTTTGGCCTATTTTAAGTTTCTCCCAGAAGAAAAAAGTTGAAAAACCAACTTAAAGCGGCATAGTTGAAAACTGTTAGAACTATTTTTAATATGAAGAAGGTTTTTTTTTGTCAAATTCGGCTATAGTAAACTACGCATGTCTACAAAAACGAGCAGAACAGTGTCTTATAAAACCGTTCATAGATAAGAACTCAACCATATTAAGGCACAGAAGCTTTTTGCAGCCAGCCTCATGTAAAAGTTATTGATTTTTTACAAAGAATACTTCGACTGTAGAGCCTATAACAGACATTTGCCATGCAGGTTGCTTTTCCTAACCACATATCAACCAGTGACTGGATAGTTTTTGCAAATGCGAAGTCGTTGATGATGGAGAACGTAGTGTATAAGCGTGACAAAAATTATCATAAAACCAAAATAGGGCATCAAAATTCGATGTAAATCAAGTCCATGCTTCTCAACTGCTACCAATATCTTTGGCTGATTAACAATGACTTCTTATTTGGGAGTTGAGCGTTCTTATGCAATATTTCCACGTTATTATTGAGATGACTTCACAGAGCAAACTGACGTAAATGTTCAAGTATTCAAATAGGTTTTTCTGCTGCTTAATGCATTTCCATATTCTAGCTTAAGTGTCGTGGAATTTTTGCAGTTACCAGATTTGAAAGATTAGGAAACTTGTTGCTGTTATTGAAACACAAATATTAGTTTCGGCAAAGGCGATATGAGTCAAACATAAAGCTATAAGCCCAGGACTATAGTAATTAAAATAACATATCAATTTACATATAAGTCCCTGAAATAAAACCAGCACCGGACTGATATATAGATGGTGCAACTAGAATTAAATCTACATGTATTTTAGTTAGCCCTAACCTTCAAAAGCTGCGTGTATGTATGTGTGTATGTATTATCATTTTGCTTGAAGCAACTTTTGTTATTATAAAAAAATGGTTAAAAATTAATTTCGCTTCCTTTTAAATTTTGCATTTTGACGGAAAAAATGTTTTTGTAGCCAAGGCTTGGCTTGATGAACATTATGCGGGCTATGCACTAGGAAAATCTATCATCAAGTATTGTTAGGCTAACTTCAGACGGGGTGAAATGAGCACCGAAGACGGTGAACGCAGTGGACGCCTAAAAGAGGTTGTTACCGACGAAAATATTAAAAAAGTTCAAAAAACAATTTTGAATGAGGTAAAAGGAAGTTGTTCGAGATAGCAGGCACTAACAACTGAACGTGTACATCATATCATTCACGAATATTTGAGTATGAAAGTTTACAATCCAATTTGTTTTATATTAAATATTATTGGCTTAAACATGCCTCTGGGGTTCTCGAAGACATCTATTATACCCTTCTCCAACTGATATATATGTACTTATACGAAGGCTGCTATATATATTTCTGGCCTAATAATGAAAATAGGAATATTTATCAACGAAAATGGTTTTATTGTTTTTCAAAATATTCTCCATCAAGATTTATACACTTTTGCATGCGCTCAAACCAATTTTCGAAGCATTTTTTCCACTCCGATTGAGACACCTCCAAAACATGGTTTTTGAATGCTTCAACAGCATCTTCTGGCGACGAAAATCGTTGACCGCGCATTATTTTCTTGATGTGTGGGAATAAAAAGAAGTCATTGGGTGCCAAGTCAGGGCTGTACGGCGGATGACCCATCAATTCGACGTTTTGGCCGGTCAAAAGGCGCTGGTTTGAGCCGATGTGTGAGAGCTCGCATTGTCATGGTGCACAATGATTCGTCTTCTCTTGTTCGTTTTTCGAATTTCTCCGAAGACTTCAGGCAAACAAATGGTGGTGTACCACTCAAAATTGACCGTCCTACGTTGCTCAAGCGGAACAGTCGCCACATGACCAGTTTTGCCGAAGAAACAGGCGACCATTTGCTTCGAAGTGCTTCTTCCACGAACAACTTTCGTTGGATTTGGCTCGTCTTTGGAAGACCCACACGGTCGATTGCTGTTTTGTTTCGGGCTCATACGCATAGATCCATGATTCGTCACCTGTGACGATCTTATAAACGTCTTTTGAAGCACCGCGATCGTATTTTTTCAGCATTTCTTTACACCAATCCACACGAGCCTTTTTTTGAGCGATTGTCAAATTGTGCGGGATCCAACGAGAACAAACCGAGAACTTTTTTACGGCCAGGTGTTCATGCAATATCGAATGTATGCTGGTGGGAGAAACGCATAGGCATGCCTCTATCTGAAGGTATGTTACATGACGGTCTTGCATTATCAGTTCACGTACGGCATCGATGTTTTCTGGCACAACGGCTGTTTTTGGACGACCTTCACGGAATTCGTCTTTGAGCGAGCGTCGGCCACGATTGAATTCGTTGTACCAGTTTTTCACAGTGCTATAGGATGGTGCTTCATAGCCATACAAAGATTTTAGTTCATCGATGCACTCTTGTCGTGATAATCCACGTCGAAATTTGTGAAAAATGATCGCGCGAAAATGTTCACGAGTTAATTCCATTTTTTGGCCGAGATGAATTTTGTAATTCCCTGTAAATAAAACAATTCACGATTAAATGACAAAACGTTATGAGTGATGTTATGCTAAAAAATGTCAAACTTTCCAATGGAAATGTCAGATTGCACCTGGCAACACTTAGTGTTGTCTAGGCCAGAAATATATATATATATATATTTACTACTATACTACTATACTATATAATACAAATTCTTACTATTTTACTCTTTGAATTTGTTCAAAGTTTTGCAAGACGCGTCGTATATCAAAGGTATATTTGCAGGCACGACAATGCACACATGTATGAATATACTTTAATATATAGACTCTCACACATATCTGCTATGTTTATTTATATGCCATTATAAACTTTGTGACAAGATTGTTTTCTACCTTTTTATACTTTTGCTAGAACTACATGCATTCCATTTTATTATAATTTCTTTCGGATTCATTTCTCCTTTTCTTCTACTTATTTACCATTGCCATTGGCTAACTGTTTGCTTACTTTTGCTGCGCTGCTTCAATGAGCAAGCAAAGCATTTTATGTCTGCCACTACGTATACGTAACATTTGCAGTGTTGTGCGGAGGTTACTCATACGCCCGCCAAAAATCCCAAAAGCAGACTCTTTAAGTTGTATAGATGTCTTGTTAATGTTGGCATGTGTGGCAGCAACACATATTTCATTTTAACTCATATTTGCTGTGTGTGGGAGCCTAAATTTAATCGAGTGGAAGACAAGTTAAGTTTCAAAGAGCAGTCTTCGGGGAGCAACTTTTATGTACATATGGTATGCACGAACTTTAGTATACAAGTGGGAAGCTGTTTTGTGCAACTTTTTCGTCAAGTATTGTATGACACACAACTTTAATTGTTGCCTCATGCGTCGGTATGTGGGCATCACATTTATTGCATGTTGATGTGGTTGACCCAAATGAAAAGAGGAAGCGTTCAATGTCGTCTAATATATTTATTTATTATATACTTACTAACGATGCATGTAAGAAGCTACAATTCTTTAAAGATTTGTATTTAAAGATAAGGAAGTTTGTAAAGTTCTTTCATTTCCAAAGCTTTTGGAGCTAGAACTCATAGCAGAATATACCAGTTAGCAGAAGGTTGAGTAAGGCAGGGTATACACTTGTTCACTCGTCAGTTATTTCTGACCGTTAGATGGTTTTATACAAATTATTAAAAAAATGTTCAACAAAAAGTTGCTATAATGTAAGGCATTTTGATAGAGAAGAATCATCGTTATTGGTTTAAATACGATGTCTCAAGTCCTTCTAAATATCAAGGGTGTAGAGGATAAACTTATCCATGATTACTTTAACTTCCAAAAGGGTTGCGGTGAATTATCCTTATTTTCACAAGGCGAAATTGTACCGTTTTGTTCACATTTTAGCCTTTAAAGGTGGAATTGAAACTCTAGAAACACTTAGCAACACTTTTTATACTCTCGCAACAAAGTTGCTAAGGAGAGTATTATAGTTTTGTTCACATAACGGTTGTTTGTAAGTCCTAAAACTAAAAGAGTTGGATATAGGGTTATATATACCAAAGTGATGAGGGTGACGAGTAGAGTTGAAATCCGGATGTCTGTCTGTCCGTCCGTCCGTCTGTCCGTGCAAGCTGTAACTTGAGTAAAAATTGAGATATCATGATGAAACTTGGTACACGTATTTCTTGGCTCCATTGAAAGGTTAAGTTTGAAGATGGGCAAAATCGGCTTACTGCCACGCCCACAAAATGGCGAAACCCGAAAACCTATAAAGTATCATAACTAAGCCATAAATAAAGATATTGAAGTGAAATTGGACACAAAAGCATCGCATTAGGGAGGGGCATATTCGGACGTAATTTTTTTTGGAAAAGTGGGCGTGGCCCCGCCCCCTACTAAGTTTTTTGTACATATATCGAAAAATACTATAGCTATGTCAACCAAACTCTATAGAGTTGTTTCCTTCAGGCATTTCCATAGACAGTTCAAAAATGGAAGAAATCGGATAATAACCACGCCCACCTCCAATACACTAAAAGTGCGTTAACCGACTAACAGAAAACGTCAGAAACATTAAATTTTACGGAAGAAATGGCAGAAGGAAGCTGCACCCAGGCTTTTTTTTTAAATTGAAAATGGGCGTGGCGTCGCCCACTTATGGACCAAAAACCATATCTCAGGAACTACTCACCGATTTCAATGAAATTCGTATATAATGTTATATACCTGATGATATGTACAAAATTGGGTGAAACCACAACCACGCCTACTTCCAATATAACGCTATTTTGAATTCCATCTGATGCCTTCTCTGTATAAACATTAGGAACCAATGATGATAGCGGAATAAAACTTTACAAAAATACGGTATTTGAAAAATATGTAAATGACGTATAATGAAATCTCGATTATCACTTTATCATGCGAGAGTATAAAATGTTCGGTGACACCCGAACTTAGCCCTTCCTTACTTGTCATTAATAGTCTTTACGTTCAGACTCCAACAATGTATATCTCTAATTGATATATAAATACCCTCCGCACTGGAAGTACGCCTTTCATTTTTTGGTAATTTGATCATGGAGGCTGAATTATTCGCCTATTGAACGAAATATGTTTTCATATATCATAAATTAGTTATTCAATATTAAGAGTGAATGCTGTACGAATATAGTGTATAAAATCACAAACAATTTCAAGAGCTCATCAAATTTTCATCACTGCCAATATCCACAAATCCTTACAAGCACCCACCTCACACTTGATTTGAAACTATCAATATGGCTGCCACTCTTACACGATCGCTAGTCAATAAATCTGCAGACGAATGCAATCTATGGGAGAAAACAGCTGTTTCCTTCCGACTACGTAAATGTGTCGTTAAGATCGGTAGTTTTTGCCACTTAATGACTTGAGTAAAATTTCGTACTTAGCCAATTAAGCGAATTTATTTGTATACTTATTCAATTAATTACGTTATAAACCACTTACCTCACAACTAACGCATTATCATTTGTTTACACAAATTTTGTGTGTGTACATGGGTCGCACGTACTCGTACCGCGCCTGTAAATATTTACATAAGCACATGTATTTATGAGCGAGTATATAAATTCGTATAAATATAAATATTTGCTAACTGTGTTTATATTCGCGCGACTCTCCACAGACCTTAGCGGTAAATGTCACATTTTTGCTTGCATGTGGCATGAAAAGTGGTATAATAATATTGAATATTAATTAATTCCAATTAAATCGTAGATTTATTGGTGGGCCAGCTCCGCAGACGACAGCGAGTACTGGCTTATTAATTTGTGGCGAAGATCTAAGTGAAACTAGAAATAAATACAGCAAAATATATGCAATGGATAGGGTGGATGAAGAAAGATCGTTAGGTTAAGTTATGTCGATGTTGGTAGGCCTAAAGAAAAAAATCTAAAAATCAAAAGCTAGATTTAATTTTAGAGTACATATACTATACTATTAATCAGGTTCTGTCCTAGATACGAAATTCCTTTTAACTCGTTTTCATTCCGCGTAAGATAATATCAAACAACCAAGTAAATTTTCATAAGTTTTATAAATCATTTGGAGGTGGTTTCTATACTGAGGGCTCTTCTTTTTAATGCATAACTTCCAAAAGCTTCACACAAATATCAAATGAGGTTCGATAAAATGTCTAGCAAAGTTGCAAGTACCACTTACAAACGTACAAAGTCGTTTCCTTGAAGAGACCATTTCAAAAGCTTCAGCGCAGTTTATTATCAGACAAGTAGAACTAAAGAGCTTAACACCTCAAAAATACTATAAGAATTTTACTGCTGAAAGCTGGAAGTTCGTAAAACGCAGCGCTTTCAAAAAATATTCAAAATAACTGTTTCTGTAAACATCAGACATACAGGGGCGGGCACTCGGATGTAATGTAACCAATTAGAAAACCATAAATTCGGTTTGGAAAATTATTTTTATTTATTTTGAAATAAAAAATGTGTAAAAATAATCATAAATTCAGAACCAATTCACTTTTGCTCGATATGACCACCTTTTGCGTTAACTATGGCCTTGAGACGGTCAAAAAACGAATCGCAAGCTGCCCGAATGTGACTTGCCGGTATTTTGGCCCACTCACGGACAAAGGCTTTCTTCAGCATCTCAAGACTGGTGTATTTTTTACTTAGTACCTTGCTCTCCAAAATGGCTCAGAGAGAATCATCCATTGGATTCGCATCTGGTGAATTCGAGAGCCATTGTGTGGTCGTAATGAAGTTCGGAACGTTGTTTTTCAGCCATTCTTGGTTCACTCGCGCTTTGTGAGACGGTGCTGAGTCTTATTGAAACGTCCATGGTTTACGATTGAAATGTTTGTTTGCTAACGGCTTCAAAGCAGCCTCCAGAACACTTTCCCGATAATATGTCGCATTTACTTTGACGCCATGCTCGATGAAAACAATTGGAGATCACCCATCTGCCGTGACAGCGGCCTAAACCATTATTTGCGCCGTGCGCTGCCACCTGGTGGCCAACCCATGACTTAGATTCTCGTATAAACGGTCGGTTAAGTAACCCCTATCGTTTTGAGAGTTTACGAATTGCTCAATTGGAAAAATTTTTTCGTCAGAAAACACAATGTTTGGAATTTGACCGCTTTCGGCCAAGCGAAGCACTGCTTCGCTCTTTCAAGTCTTACTTGTTGCTGCTTCAGTGTGGGATCATGGGCCTTTTTTAACTTGTAAGGCTTGACCTTGAGCTCATTTTTCAATATGCGTCGGAGGCTGCGGTCGGATATTTTCAGTTCTTTAGCCATTTGATTGGCACTTCGTCGTGGATTTCGCTCAAGTCGCTTTCCGAATCATCTCACGTGACGTTGCAGTCTTTTGATGACCACCTCCATGGCGTTTTGCGATGCTACCAGTATCATTGTAACGAGTGATGGTACGATAAACAAAAACTTTGTTCACATTAAGGTGTTTGAGCTCACGAACAATTGCTGGCTGTGATTTTCCAGCTAAATATAAAGCAATCAGACTATTACGTTTGAATTCCATCGCTGATCACTTTTTTTCGCGTTCAAAAACCTTCTGTCCTCAATTTTTTTTTGCCAGTGCTCCAGAAGGTATGTGGTAGCGTAGCGCAATCGAAGTCAACAGTAGAAAAAGGCATAAATATAACTGTCTCTGAGAGTCTCTAACGAACTCTAAAGTTTCTGCTCAAAGTTCTGGTTAACTTCGATATGACATGGTAATACTGTTCGCCGGAAATTGCTATTCTTCCAACCTCGAACTAATTTCAGCTGGAGTAATGAGTAGAATTCAAGTATTATACTAACTAACTCGAGCTTTCAACGCTTTACATAACCCCAAGGAAATTGAAATTTTAATAAATACAAGAGAATTCAAAAAGCTACTAACGGTACTACAAACACAGTTACGAATTCGCCTGTGCCACTATTAAGTCACTACTTTAGTCATTGTTATAATGATTTGTAATCAATTAGGGACTTTCGCTGTCACACTGACCATACAGTCTGATAGTCCATTAAATATGCTTTTCTTTCCTCTTCTTTACACCCTTAATGACTTAATACTTGCATTCGCGTACACATACATACATATAGAGCAGACATGGCACGTGGCTTCCATTGATGTCACCGCCTGATTGCTTTAATGTGCTATTTATTTAAAAATGTATTACACGACTCGTTAAAGCCCTTTGCGTACTGTACCTTTGAATTGTTGCAACTAACAGTTACTTATATAATAATTGTGTACATTTGAAGTGCCACTGCCACAGGTGGCGCAGTGCTGGAACTTCTCTAGCTGCATGCGAACAAATTGGAAGAAAATGTATTTTGATATACTTGTATAGTATGTCTACATTGCATATATTTGTATGTATATGTATATGCTGTTTACATGCCCAGTTTAAAATTACGTCAACCGCACGGAAGTAGCAAATTATCTTTCGTATATATATATACATACATATATAGTTACATGTGTAACTATATGTAAATCAGCTTTGTGGCTAGCGTCTTCTTAATGCGGCACAAACACAAGTCATTAGCGCGACAAAAATTACTAGAGACAAGCCATACAAGTGCTGATAGTGTGCGATTACAATGGCAACACAATTTCGTATATTACATTGTATGAAGAAATGGCAAATGGAAAATGTTTTACTCGTATATACAAAAAAAAAAATTACTTAATTTGATTTGATGATTAAAGTCATTGGAGATTAATAAGTAAAGACATATTCTTGAATTTCAGCTTAGTAATTTTTTTTACTTGAAATAAGTGGTGAGAGAGAAAGATTAAGTTAGTGGATAATATTGGTTGAATGATCGATAAGCTGTAGTTTAATATATTAGCCCTCATCGATTCATAATTTCTCTGCTCGCTATCTTTTAACGCTGCTCTCTTCACTGAAAATAATGGTTTTTATTTGATGGCCTTTTATTAAGAACGTCTTTACTTTAAATTAAAGACAACAATGTTCTTCGTTTAAGAAAATTTCCTTTAATTTAAGGCAATATTTTCCTCTTTTTAAGGAAACCATATGTACTTAAAAGTAGAATCGTGTTTCCTTAACTTAAGGAAGATATGTCTTTAGTGCTATTTCATTCCCATTTTTTCCTTAAAACAAGTAAATTTTCCATTGTTTTAGGACACATTTGTTTCAGTGTTGCCAAAAAAAATTATATAAACAAGTAATTAACCCTTCATTTGGGTACAAGCGAACATTTTATACTCTCACAGGGGTCAAAGCCAGGGCAAAATTTCATATTAAGGAAAGTTGTAAAAAAATTTAAAATGCATTAGTCGACGAAAGTGTGTAAGGATTACAATCATGTTTGGTATATTATTATTATACGTAGGTTGCTATATATATTTCTGGCCTAATAATGTAAATAGGCATGTTTATCAACGATTTTTTTTTTTTCTTTTCTTTTTTGTCGATTGCTGTTTTGTTTCGGGCTCATACGCATAGATCCATGATTCGTCACCTGTGACGATCTTATAAACGTCTTTTGAAGCACCGCGATCGTATTTTTTCAGCATTTCTTTACACCAATCCACACGAGCCTTTTTTTGAGTGATTGTCAAATTGTGCGGGATCCAACAAGAACAAACCGAGAACTTTTTTACGGCCAGGTGTTCATGCAATATCGAATGTATGCTGGTGGGAGAAATGCATAGGCATGCCTCTATCTGAAGGTATGTTACATGACGGTCTTGCATTATCAGTTCACGTACGGCATCGATGTTTTCTGGCACAACGGCTGTTTTTGGACGACCTTCACGGAATTCGTCTTTGAGCGAGCGTCGGCCACGATTGAATTCGTTGTACCAGTTTTTCACAGTGCTATAGGATGGTGCTACATAGCCATACAAAGAGTTTACTTCATCGATGCACTCTTGTCGTGATAATCCACGTCGAAAGTTGTGAAAAATGATCGCATGAAAATGTTCACGAGTTAATTCCATTTTTTGGCCGAGATGAATTTTTTAATTCCCTGTAAATAAAACAATTCACGATTAAATGACAAAACGTTCTGAGTGATGTTATGCTAAAAAAGTCAAACTTTCCAATGGAAATGTCAGATTGCACCTGGTCACACTTAGAACCAGAATATATATAGCAACCCTCGTACTATGAACATATGTATTATATGATCCGATTATTATTATATTATAGTGATTGTCATTACAATATTAAGTCACGAATTTGAGTGATAATGATCGACGGGTACTGATAAATGGGATCTCAGCTAACGATATTTCCGTCTCCAATTTTAATGCAGGTTACACTTACAGTGGCATAGTTGCGGAAAGGCTCATAACAAGTGACTCTTAGCGCAATAATTCCAAAAGACAAGGTTTCAGGAACCCTCTGTCATAGAACCAACTGAATTTGAACAGGTTTCTTGCTTATTTACGCTATAGAATAGCTAATTGATTTCCTTATTAGAGTTAATCATATGCCCTTCAAAGCCATTTTTATTATTCCACGTTAGAATATAACAGAACGTTGAACAATATCTTTCTCCATACACACACTCTCACTTTCGTGCGCAGCAGTTCCTTTATGGTATTGGACCCCAGCGCAAATCAGAATTAGTCAGTCAATTCATTGCTGGCTAAACCTGTACGCACAGGTTCCCATATGAGGTGCACACAATAGCAAGCTGATAGGTTGTTCCATCGTTCTATGCGTTCCTATACCAGCAGTGATTCTAGCTGATATATGCTGAGATCGTTTTGAGAGCCGCTAATGTACACAGTCCTGAGCCCCCATATACCTAATGTAAAGATTTTCAAACTGTAAACTGATGTTGAGCAGTACCAAAAACTTCGTCAGGATCGGAAAGAACCTTTCCGAGTCGTTCCCTACCAAACGAGGTTTCAAACAAAGAGACTCTTTACTCGAGCTGTAGAACTTAACCGAGCAGGTAAAATCTTCTATAAGAGTGTACAGCTGCTGATGTACGTCGATGATATTGATATCATTGGCCTCAACATCCTCGTTGTTAGTTCTGCTTTCTCTGGACTAGATAAAGAAGCGAAGCAAATGGGTTTGGTAGTGCACGAGAGTAAGACGAAATATCTACTGTCATCAAACAAACAGTCGTCGCACTCACGACTTGGCTTCCACGTCACTGTTGACAATCATAACTTCGAAGTCGTAGATAATTTCGTCTATCTCGGAACCAGTATTAACACCAACAACAATATCAGCGTCGTTATCCCACGCAGAATAACTCTTGCCAACAGGTGCTACTTCGGTCTGTATAGGCAATTGAGAAGTAAAGTCCTCTCTTGACAAACAAAGACCAAACTCTATAAGTCACTCATTATTCCCGTCCTGCTATATGGTGTAGAGGCGTGGACGATGACAACATCTGACGAGTCGACGCTACGAGTTTTCGAGAGAAAGGTTCTGCGAAAGATTTATGGTCCTTTGCGCGTTGGCCACGGCGAATACCGCATTCGATGAAACGTTGAGCTGTACGAGATATACGACAATATTGACTTAACTTGGCTATAACCGCGTAAGCGGTGTCTACGCCGGTGAAGAAGAAGAAGAGTTGCAAGAGTATAAAATGTTCGGTTGCACCTGAACTTTGCGTTTCCTTACTTGCTTCTTCCATAAATTCTTAAGTGCAAATACGCACATATCAATACTGGAGTACGAGTATTCCAATTTATTTGCATGACTGTAGCCAGCATACGTGCGCACTGAGATTTGTTCTTGCACAAATATTTTCACATGAATTTCCATTTGTTTTGTCGCCAAGTGGGCGCACGCTTTTTATAGATCTGTATACAAATGTGGAAAACGCCGAGGCGCTGACTAATGAAATTTTTATGCATTTTCAAAAATATCCATTCGTTTATGCAGCCAACTAAAAATAGATCGAATGGGTATTTCCGTGGCGTTAAAAATAAAACCACCTGCCTAACCACATACATACATACATATGTATATACAGCGTTTGAAGTGGCCACTAGGCGTTTTGACCTTTGATGTGTTGAATTTGTTTGGTTAATTTAATTACTTGGACATAAATCGAAAATATATTTCTGAGAAGGAAATTTAGCAAAATGAAAACTATGTGGGTTTTATGGCAAGCGCACTACTAAGTGATCGATTGATAGACATAAATACATATGTACAATTCTTTTATATTACATCCGTAATAAACAAAAATGCATATATGGTAATAAAAAGGATATTAAAATTTGCTTTACAAAATAAAATTTTTGAGAATTTTCAAATGTCGGTTGTTAAAATGTTATTTTGTTGCCTTCAATAAAAATGTTGATTAGTGGCAATATTGAACAATGAACTTCAATTTCGTATAACAAATCAACCAAACATGTGTTAAATTAACACACAAATTTTATCGGAATCGAAATGGAGTGATGATTTTGTTGTTGATATCGATACATTTGTTTACTGATATTTTACTAAGCTTCATTGCTAAAGACGATTAAATCTACTAATTTGTACATTTTAAACCGAATAAAAAAACAAAATAGAATTAATCGAAAAAAACATCAAATCGTAATCTTAACCTACGGTCAATTTGAAAACTCGAACTGATTAATTATAGTCTAAATATATTCCAATATATATAAATAATAATGAAATTACTAAGTAAACAGAAATTCAATAGTTCATACTTTAATGACCGTTTCGCAATGTCTGGTCGATAAAGTTTACTAGTGTTAAAATTATCGATAAATACTAAAATAAATACTTCTTTAAACTAAACAAAATTTTGAAAATTATGACAGTTCTCTTGTGAGAAAAATTTATAAAACATATAAAATATGCTAGAAAATATTATTAACCCTTTAAATAAAAAAAAAAATATGCATAAATAACGTAAAAATAAATTGAGTTTTAATAGAATTAAAACACTAAGAACTTTAGTATTGATCGAAAAATTGGACTAGTGTTGAAATTATCAAAAAAAAAATTTACTTTTTTACACTAAACAAAATATTTATTCATTTATTTAACTTAATTTGTATAAGAAATTTAGCTTAAATACGCAAAACAAATACGGATTCGATATGATTTTTACCTCAAACACCATGAAAAGTGTCAATACAATAATAATACACATACAAGTTTATACGAATCTGAACCCAGGAAACATAAAAACGAATAACAAATTATTTGAGATAAATTAAATAAGAATATTCAAATAATTTATGAATACATGTACTTTTGTTTTTGATAAAAATAATCGATGTAAAATAATATTTATCGAAATATCGATTACTTGTTTTTAGTAATTATCGTTGCAAAGTAACATTTATCGAGATGTGAATAAATTTTTTTGATAAAAATAATCGATGTAAAATAATATTTATCGAAATATCGATTACTTGTTTTTAGTAATTATCTTTGCAAAGTAACATTTATCGAAATATGAAAAATTTTTTTTGTTAAAAATAATCGATGTAAAATAATATTTATCGAAATATCGATTACTTGTTTTTAGTAATTATCGTTGCAAAGTAACATTTATCGAGATGTGAATAAATTTTTTTGATAAAAATAATCGTTGATTACTTGCTTTTAGTAATTATCGTTTCAAAATAACATTTATCGAGATGTGAATAATTTTTTTG
Source organism: Bactrocera neohumeralis (assembly GCF_024586455.1). Classification (NCBI taxonomy): domain Eukaryota; kingdom Metazoa; phylum Arthropoda; class Insecta; order Diptera; family Tephritidae; genus Bactrocera; species Bactrocera neohumeralis. The sequence continues at coordinate 66,125,214 of NC_065922.1, forward strand.
ATAAAAATAATCGATGTAAAATAATATTTATCGAAATATTGAAGAATTGTTTTTTTAATAATCGTTGCAAAGTAACATTTATCGAGATGTGAATAAATTTTTTTGATAAAATAATCGATAAAATAATATTTATCGAAATATCGAAGTAATTATCGTTGCAAAGTAAAAATGAATAATTTTTTTTGATAAAAATAATCGATGATATCCATTACTTGTTTTTAGTAATTATCGTTGAAAAGTAACATTTATCGAAATATGAATACTTTTTATATAAAGTAAGTATTATGGAAATGTGGATTATTTGTTTTTTACTAAAAATCAATGTAAAATAATATTTATCGAAATGTCGATAACTTTTTTTCTTCTCCAAGACATTTTAACATACCATAGGTTTCTAAAATGTTTAAAATCACAAAGAATCTAGCATGTATAAAAGGTATAAAAAACAAGATTAAGATAAATTTTCACAAAAAAAATAACTGAAAACAAAAAAATTTGAACGAATAATTTTTAAAATTGTAATAAATTATCAAAGGAATATATTTTTGGTAATTTATTTATTAGGTAAAACTATATCGAAATATCGATAAAAGTAATATGAGCGAATAATTTTTATAACCATAATGAATAAATGTTGGCAAAAATATAGGCAACTCAATTTAAAAATGACAGAGAATTCAAAATTTTAATTTATAGGTTTCAATTATAAACATAATAGCAATAACATACAAAATAGACAACTGCAATTTTTTTTATAATACAAAGAAAATATTAAATTTTGAAATACAGCACGGATATGCTATATAAAAAAAAATATTATACCATATATGAAAATGTGTACTTCTGAATATCGAGATATTAGTAAATGTTGCTTGGAAATATCGCAATCAATTGACGTTGATATCGATACATTTTCTCCGGGTGTTATTATCAATATGCTAGAACAAGTCATCGAAAATTAGACTCAACGGATGGACTATCTGAAAGGTAGCCTTGGCCAACATTTGAAAGAGATAATCTTTAAAAAATTAATGGCAAAGAGTTTTCTTTCGATTTATTATATAGTATCCCCATTAAATTTGATTTAAAAGAAATTATGCATACATATTTACAAGGCGCGTTCCAAAGTTTTTTGTATTATAGACCGCAAATAACTGAAATAAATATTTTTGTATTATATGTATATTAATATTCCGTTTACAAATTTGAAATTTCAAACTAAATTGTATCATCAGCTGATTGTTGCTGATTGTCCGCATTGCCAACCCAATTCATTTTTAAGCAAATATTTGGAAAAGTAAGTGCATTTTAATTGTCAATGATTTAGCTATTAGCTTGTGATGGTCAAACAAAACACGACTATTATTAATTAAAAAACAATTAAAAAAGCGATTAGTGGAAGAAAAGAGAAGTACTGCCTGTCTACAGAAGGAGGTGCACCAATTTAGGTGTCGCTGGCTCAAAGCGAAACGAAGTTAAGGGCAATTTTGCATGATCACCAAATTTCCGGCCTTGACTCAGTGTACGACTCCAATGTAATTAATGTAATTGAATAAATTTATTGTTTTCATGTTTAATGCTACTAAAAACCGAAAAAAATTATCAAATAAGTTTTTTCGAGTAATGTTGAGAGTTTTATCGCTAATATTACGATTATGTGGTACATTGAAAACTTCATTGACAGTTTCTTCTAAGTCTAATAGAAGTATTGGTGGCAGCACATGTTTTGCAAAACTGCCGTTGCGACTATAATGCACTGAACCTTTTTGAAATTCTGCGTATTCCTAGAGAACCACAGAGGAAATAGGTCTTCCATACACCATCAAGGACCTCCCCAGTCGTCGATTCTGGTCTAGACGTTGACATCATAACTTTTTTAGAGCATTTTTTAAACTAATATAAAAAAAATGAAAAGCATTTTTACCATCCATTTTTTATACAGGTTTTATTGACATTTTAATAATTAAAAAAAAATTTAAAGAACAAAAACTAAAATTCGTCAAGATGCAGAGGCCGCGATGGCAACCGTGAGTCGACGGAGTTTTCGAAGAAAAAAAAGATTTGCGTCCTTTGGTTGACGTGAATATCGCATTGAAACGATTGTAGAGATATAAAACACAAAAAGCAATTAGATTCTTCATTAGTAAGGAGGTCGTTATCGAGGATGACCATTTTCGAAAAAAAAAAAAACTCCGTTAATATCCAAAAGCGAAAAGAAAAACGACTGGCGTCGCTTGAAAAAACTTGTTTTATAACCGATTTTTTCGACCAATTAAGAAGAAGAAGAAATTATAATTATAAATTTAAAAATAATTAAAAAAGCGGATTTTTGGAAGAAAAGAGAAGTACTGCGTCTACAGAAGGAGCAATTTATTCTCAAAGCGAAACGAAGAAGGGCAATTTGCATGAACAGCAAATTTCCGGCCTTAACTCAGGTACGACTCGATGTAATTAATGTAATTGAATAAATTTATTGTTTTCATGTTTAATGCTACTAAAAACCGAAAAAAATTATCAAATAAGTTTTTTCGAGTAATGTTGAAAGCTGTATCGCTAATATTACGATTATGTGGTACATTGAAAACTTCATTGACAGTTTCTTCTAAGTCTAATAGAAATATTGGTGGCAGCATATGTTTTGCAAAACTGCCGTTGCGACTATAATGCACTGAACCTTTTTGAAATTCATGCGTATTCCTAGAGACCACAGAGGAAATTTACTCTTCCATACACCATAGGACCTCCCCACGTGATTCTGGTCTAGACGCATGAATTTTAGGCATTTTTTAAACTAAGATAAAAAAATGAAAAACATTTTTACCATCCATTTTTTTATATGTTTTTTTTTATTGACATTTTAATAATATAAAAAAATTGCAAGAAAAAAAAACCAAAATTCGTCAAGATACGGGCCGGTGGAGTGGGGGCTTCAAAAAAAAAAACGGTGCGTCCTGGTTGACGTGATTTCAACCCTTGTAGAGATATAAAACACAAAAAACAAGTAGATTCTTCATTAGTAAGGATGTCGTTATCGAGTTGACCATTTTCAAAAAAAAAAAAATAATAAAAAAAACAAAATGGCGTCGACTTGAAAAAAATTGTTTTTTGACCCGATTTTTTCGACCTTTTCGAATTTTTTAAAAATACTTGAAATCAAAATTTTTGGAAATCCAAGGCAGACGCGATAGAGCATTCTATAAAGAACATATATACCAAATTTCAAAGGAATCGGTTCAGTAGAACTTGAGATATCATGTTAACCAACTCAAAAAAGTAGTTTCGAGAAAAACGCGTTTAAAGTTTAGGAGACAATTCTAGTGAACACGGACTTTTTTTTGGCGACGATCTATAATTACTATATGTATCCACGATGTCGACATCACTTTCAATATCAGACTCAATACTATATTCGCAAAGCATTTCAACACATTATCTGTGAAAACTATTGTCGATTACCCTTTTACAACATCAGCTGTTATTTGACTAGTAGTTAACCAACAGAGATTGGGGGCTTAACTAATAGTTAGCAATTATTATTAGGTAGTAGTTGGTTAAGCCGTTGGTATTGGTTAACTAATCATTGTGAATTCGACCCTTAGCCACGTCCATCATCTGATCAGCTGCTTTTTTATCAGAACCGCCGACATCGCAAGAATGTAGCATACGGCTGTCATACAAACCCAACGAACAGAATCAAGTACTTGTATGGAAAACACAAAATTTGGCTTGGATTTTTGTTTAAGATAACAGTATAATCTGGCATAAATGGCTTTGTTCGGACCTCTATAGCATATACATACTATGTAGCTGCCATACAAACTGATCAATCAAAATCAAGTTCTTGTAAGAAAACTTCTTTATTTGTGTAGGGTATTCTTTTTTCGTAGCAACCAAGCTAACATTTTTGCTCTTGTTGTTGTTTTTATTAATTGCTTCACTAAAAATTTGTTTATCTTTTCATATTCAAGTTAAAGTAAAAATTTTGCGTCATAATTTGCTTTCAATTATTTTTAGCGCTCGGAAAAAGTACATAAAATTCTTTGCGCTTAAAGCCAGATATTTTTGGTACTTTATTTATTTTTTTCTATATAAAGCACTTGTATTTACAATTTAAATAAACATGCTTGTTATTGTTGCCGCAAATTATTTAATTTTTTTTTATTGAGTAAATCACTTATTTGCCGAATTTATTTGATTTGCTTTCAAGTGAAACAAATTTATTAGCTGGATAATGTAAAGTGAATTAAAACAACAACAACATTAAGCGCTAAGCAGCCAACGAAAATAGCAAATGCAAATATTTTTCACAAACAGCAGCACTTGTTCATACTTGTTCATATATGAATATGGTATATAATTTTTATAAAGTAGAGAAGGCTGCCAAGCAAGGCCATTGAAAGCGAAAATGAACGCAGAAGATCTCGCCTACAAAATTCTAGATATTACAATATAACAATTTAGGAATATTTTATGAGAATTTGATGCTTTTTTAAGGAAATTGAAAGCATAAAATGTCAGAAAAAGAACAAATGCGAGCGGAAGCGATAAAATGCCGCAATACTGCGTATAACTCTGTATATATATATGTACATATATTAGAGTGATTCAAAAAATTTTTTTTTTTTCGTTTGGTACTCGAAAAAATAGGTTCCTAGACACCTCTAAGAAAGCCTCTCCAAAAATCTATTCATAATAATTTTTTTTCATTGAGTTAAAAAATTCATAAGAAATAAACAATTTTCCAAAAAATAATCAAACTTTAACTGTTAATATCTTTTAAACGTTTGGGTTTACGAAAAAATCTTAATAGACCTTTTTTGTAGAGCATTCAATTTCCAACAAAATCTGAGGAACAAGAAATTTTTTCAAGTAATTGGAAGCGAGATATAAATTTTTCTATCTGATAATAAGAAAAAATAGAAAACTGTATGTAGGAGGACCTTCCCGTTACAATTAAAAACTCATATTTGGAGAGGCTTTCTTAGAGGTGTCTAGGAACCTATTTTTCCGAGTACCAAACGAAAAAAAAAAATTTTTTTTTTTGAATCACTCTAATGTATATGTACATATATGTATGTGTGGGTATGCATGTGTTTTTTTACTGCTGCGCTTATCTATCAAAAAAGGAATTTTCATAAAGTATTTGAAATAAATTCACTTGCGTGGGCAAATCAAAGGGTGCGCCACAAACACTGAGTATATACTCGTACCATACATACCTGCATTCTTAATTACATAAGTACATACATATGTACATAACTGGGTGCTGACGCCGCGTTCAACAGCCGATCGTTTTAGACAGCTTTCAATTTTCAATTAGATTTTATGATTTTTTATTTTCATTTTACTTTTCATATTTTCAAGTTGTTGTTATCGTTTGCATTCAACAATTCATCGCGGCAATTGTTGATTTCCGTTACTCATCGATTTATTGCAGTTTCAGCGCTACACATCTAAGTAGCTGCTAGAACAGCTAGCTTGTTTGCCGCTTATAAAATACTATACCGTTAAAAAAATGTATTTGTATGTGTGTAGTTTGCTAAAATATGTCCATCATTCACACTAAAGCAAACTTGCCCAATAACTAGATAACAACAATAACAATACTTAATTACTCGCACATTTACAAGCTGTAAATTAAAGATATGTGACAGGGTGATTGACTGCATGAGTGACTGCTGGAGAGACGGAGGGAAGGACTGGTTGAGTGACCGCTTCCTTCCTCCAGCGGCCAAACTAACGAAACAAATGAATGAAAAGTGTGCAATAAACTACAAACAACAACAAGTGTATATATGTTTGTATGTATGTACATACTACATGTGCAACAACAACAAATATATATTTTAGGCTAAGGCGTGTGTACTGGCCTGTTGGCGATTTGGGCGCGCTCTATGAAGGGGTGTGTGCTTTTTATTGCGTTTATTTTTTATGTATATGAATATAAATATATATATGTATATATATATATGTATATGTATATAATATGTAGCATGATAAAAAAATCAATAATAATTTAGTTATCTGTCATTTGTAACGACGCTTTAAAATAATAGGTTGTCAAAAAAGTCTTGCGGTATTTTCGCTAGTTGACGCTGAAAGCGCGTAGTTCTAGTTTCATTCGTCGCATCGGGTCATGCTATAACTTTTTGGAAAGCTCATTTCACGCGTCAACGCGTGTTTGATTGATTGTCGTTTCTTTTTCGTTCGTTCGTGAGTTATAGCGTCGCAAACATGGAGCAAAATAAAGAGAAAATACGGCATATTTTACAGTACTACTACGATAAAGGCAAAAATGCATCTCAAGCCGCCAATAAAATTTGTGCAGTTTATGGACCCGATACAGTTTCCATTTCCACCGCACAACGATGGTTTCAACGTTTTCGTTCTGGTGCAGAGGTGGTCGAAGATGCGCCACGCTCCTGAAGCCCTGTCGTCGAAAATTGCGATAAAATCGCTGAATTGGTCGAAAGAGACCGGCATAGTAGCAGCCGTAGCATCGGTCAAGAGCTGGGCATGAGTCATCAAAAATTCATTTCAATTTTAATAAATAAAAAAAATTCAATAAAAATACCGCAAGACTTTTTTGACAACCCATTATATAATGGCGTGTAAAAGTCAGAAATCAATATCTACATGAATGACCGAACTTTATATAAAAATAATACGACATGCAGCGTTATGTACTGAAGATTTAAGCCATTAAAAATATAGACTTTCAAACGTACTTAATTGCATATAAATCGCATGACAGATGTTAAAGTTACAGCCCTTTCAACAAAAGAAAAAGCGTTAACTTTGGCTACACCGAAGATAATACCCTTCATAGGTCCATTTTTTATAGCATAGGCAGGTATAAAAACGATTTTTATCTTGATTTTCATTCGTCAGTTTGTATGCCAGCTATATGCTATAGTGGTCCAATCTCCACAATTTCTTTGGAGATTGTAGCAATGCCTCCAATAATTATTTATGCCAAATCTAATGACAATATTTTGTCAAATAAAAAAGTTTTCCATATAAGCACTTAAGGGGGGAGCCTGCTTTAGAGGCTTAAAAAATTCGATTTTTTTTTTGAAAAGTTTTTTGGGAGGGAAAGAAATAATTGATTAAAGCGAAATGTCTAGGGTTTATAGTTACATATATGTTTGAACATCATTCATACATTTTTTGGATACAAAATCTTTGATATTTTGCCTTTGGGAAGCAATTGCCCGATGCATCTCGCATGTGCATTTGTCGGACGGCGGGCAAGATGCGGGTCGCAATTTCTGTCGGAAACAAAAAATTCAAAGAGATTCCTATTTTTTAATAATTTATCTTCTAGTTAAACCAAAAAAATTCCAAAAAAAAAATTCTAAAATTTTAAATTTTTTTATAAGTTGGAAAAAAGTGGTTTTTGACCAAAAAAATTTGACTTTATGTTGTTTAAAAATATGTTCAAATTTGACTTTTCTTAGTTTTTTTTAGTTTAAATAGAAGATAATTTAATGCCAAAGATAATAAACTCTGCCCCAATTCCATACGACGTTTAGTTTTTTTTCTATCCTGCTCGCCAATTAAGAAACATCGTAAAAATGAAAAACCGAGAAATCGCGCGTCAAAGTTTTCGCTTATATGTCTGCTAGACGCTCGGTCACTATTTCCCTTCTAGCTTCGAAAATATTTCGAATTCCCAACTATAACTTTGGGGACATATTCCTAGATTATTTTTAAAGAGATTTAAGCAAAAAAAAAAAACGATTTTTTGAAGCTTCCAAAGTCTGATTGAAGAAAAAACGAGCAAAAATAAATTTGTGTATTAAACTTGAATAAAAAAAAAATTGAATGCACGAATTTATAAAAAAAAAAATGTATGCATAGTCGTGCTCAAGTGTGTAAGGTGTTTGCACGATTCAAAAATGGTCATGGGAATTTAAATGACGACCAAGTGCCAGGTCATCCAGAAGTTCAGCTAGTTATCGTGCTGAATTGGTGGAAAGAGTTCGTGAAATTATTGGCATCGAAGTAAATTTTACTATGAGAATGTTTGCTGAGGGATTAAATACGAGTAAAAACACTATTTTAACTTTAATTTTTAACTGAACTGAACTGAAGAACTGTTGATTGCAGAACCGAAGAAAGGTTTGTGCGAGTTTTCTGACACATTAATCAAATGAAAACCAAGAAATATACGAGGTTTCGATAAAAATATTTGCCTGATCTAACACCATGTGACTATTTATTATTTCCAGCGATGAAAACCAACATAAAACAAGAATTTTATGATGATATACCAGCCACTCAAGCAGCCATAACCAAAGTGCTGAAGAACATTTCTATAAAAGACATAAACAAGTCTATGCATGTTTACCGTTAGAAACATGGTACTGGCCTTAATGCAGCCTATTTTGAATAAACAATAAATTTCAAGGATTTTTTAAAGAGCATTTATTCAATATCTAAAAAGTTTCGGTTATTTTTAGAACACACCTTCTATATGGTATATGTATTATATACAGGCATACAGTGGCGGATTTCCCCCTTTTCCTCCCACCACCAAGGGCTAAATGGCTTATTAGTAATTTTAACACTCTGAAAAAATATAAAGTAACAAAAATATAATCCAGAATCAAGGAGTAATAAATAAGGAAACAGTGGGAATAGCAACGATACTCATCGCAGCCGTGTGCAAATTTCAATTTATAATTGGGATTTTTGCCCATGTGATGTTCTATCTCTAACTCATTCACTCAGCGTGATTCTTCAGAAAGAAGTCGATCGATCTGGCAAAGGCATCAAATATGATAGATACGCTGCTTGTAACGTTCCAAAATCGAAGACAAATAGCTGAGGAGCATTTTCGATCCATTTATTCAGATATGAAAAAAGGGCGGCAGAACTGAAAGTTGACGAAGAAAAAAATGCTTGAAGCTCAAAGATGAACATGATCACTGTCAGTGCCATTGGGGACAGAAGCAAAAGTCAAAAGACAACAAGTTTCCGACTACTGCATTGGAAACGTTGAAGAAGAACTGCGATGTAGGTCTACATCCCATAATTCATAGTTTTCTTCGCATATTCTGCACACTTCTTTTGACGAATGCGAGCTCTGAACGCTCTTTTTCGACACTTCGACGCATGAAAACGAAGACAATAATCTTCATGTGTCCAGTAAATTAAAAACTATTTTTGGATCCGCCCTTGCACATGCAAACAAATATGAAAGAGCTAACTAAGTTGAATCATAGCGAGTTGACAATCTTTGAGACATCAAATAGCCGGTTCTCTTGGCCGAATAACGATCGCCATTGACGGTTACGTTCTCAACGGCATCATTTTCGAAGTAATATGGATCGATGATTCCACCGGCCCTCAAATCACACTAAACCGTTGTTTTTTCTAGATCAAATTGCAGCTCTTGAATCTGTTTAGGCTGCTCATTGTGCCAAATGTGGCAATTTTGCTTGTTTACATAGCCATTGAGTCAGCTATGAGCATCATCGCTGAACAAAATTTGCCTCGAAAACGTCGGTTCGTCTTGAAACTTTTCAAGAGCCCATAGAGCGATGTGATGTCGCTTGGGAAGGTCGAGTGGCTTTAGTTTTAAAAGTCTTATGTTTGAAATTAATGTTTCGTCATATTTTGTCTTAATATAAATTATTTATGGTGTCAAAGTGGGACACAAAAACTAAATATGTATGTACATATATTGGATATTGTTTGTAAATTATAATTTTAGTTTGCCGAGAATCAAATTTCATTAATATGTCATATCTGATGTATTTAAAAAAGTGTGCTACGGTTTAAAATAAATCGCTACGAAACTTCATTGAAATGCAATAAAATATAGTTGTCAATTCTCAAATTGACAGTTCGTTGGACACCATATGATTTTGACAGCGGTGCTGGTTAACTGTGTTAAAACTTTGAAGCTCCATTTGTTTGGCAATTTCGACAGTAGGAATGTGTTTGACAGGGTAAATAATTTTTAATAAGCTAGTTAGCGACGATTGATATGACAGTTGCCTATCAAGTGGTGCAAAAATATACAAATTTTCGACTGATTGAAAGCAACACTGTCAAAGATGAGTGAATTGTACTACAGTAGCAGCTGTTACGAGGGTAGAGTGATTTGTAGGTACATATATTTTGGAATGACATACCAGATACTTAAATAAATTTATACTTTGAAATTTATATTTTTACTAGCTAATTGATTTAAATTATGCAGGAATGATTTGAATCTTAAGCTTGAGAGGTTAAACATGTTAAGTTGAGATACGCCGTTTTTTTAAATTTACATAGAAATAGAAATACAAAAATTAGTTTCTTGCAAATATAATCAATAAATTAGTTTGGATTGTCTTATATTTTCTGTAGAGTATATAGCTTTGTAGACCAGGGGGCCTATTCTGTAACTCGATTCCAAAAAAAATTTATTCGAATTCGGATTATTTCTATTCTAGAACTCGATTTTCGGATTTTCAAGCCAATTATCGAATAAAATATTCGTTAACTTTTGAGTTGTAGAAAGCAAAAACGAAAATTGTACGTATTTACTCTGGCACAGGGTGGTACAACTTTCGGATAATTATAAAGTAGATCCGAATTTCGAATAGAATACATTTTCGAATCGAGATACAGAATAGGGCCCCAGTAGAGAAGCCCTTGAAAATGGTGAAAAGTGGAAAAATGTATATTTTTGGAAACGAAATAGAAAATAACAAAACTCAAAGGAAAAATAATTTAGGGCGATCTGAGGTCGCTAAGAGGAAGTGAAGCGCCGTGATTGGATTTTTAACTTTTGAAAACGGAACATCTCGATTTCCGGCAAAACTACGAATCCCATATAAGAAAGGCATATAAAAAAGTTATACGACTCTTGTATATAATAAATTCATCAAAAATCAAATAACTTCAAATATGCAACTTTTTGTGGATTTTGTTTTTATCTTGTACATAATAGACTATATTTTCATTTAAAATATTAAAGAATAAATCATATTTCGACTTAAAATCGATAAAAAAATTCTAATCTTCAATAAAAAATGTTCACATCAAAACATCAAATTTTTTTTAAATGTCAGTACGTTGTATGTTTACAAAAATCCTAATTTCGGCTGTCATAAAAAATACATACATTTTAACTTTTTAAAAAATATTTTTTATTTGGTTGCCGCTTATGATTTATCGAGAGTTTCTCTCATCTTTAGTGCTGCTTAAGTATAATATTTTACTAGCATGCTTTAGTTAATAGTTTCAAATCTTGTTTTTGCTAAAATCCTTAACAAATCAAAACAGTTGTTGGCTAATCAAACCAACCTCGTTCCAAAGTAAAATAAATAAATAAACAAAAGTAAATTGGCTTGAGCTCTCAAAGCCAGAAAACACAGCTGCGAATGAGCCTTGTATTTGGTAGCGTAGAATTTTGTTGGGAAAGCGCAGATGTGCGTATAAAATAACGGTAAAAGAACTAAAAATACATGCATTGTATAGCCTTAGGCAACAAATATGTATCTGCATATGGACATGTACATACATATATGTATATGCGCTTAATCACATAAGCTCAATCGATTTTGATGATCCTAAAAGCAATAAACATACACATATAAATTATTTTAAAATTGATTTACACATACACATACTTAGCTGTGTATATGTATGCTACATATAAAAACTAAGTATATACATATTTATATAACAATTACATGTACAACTTTGTATATGTCCTTAAGAAAGAACACTTTTGATATTCAATATATTTAAGTACCGTTATCCAGCCATCAATCAAACAATCAATCAAGTTTACTATAACAATCCAGGAGCCTTATATGACTGTCTACTGCTTGTATATAGGCTTATTGTGGCCATCACCATTTATGTAGATGATTTATAAGTATAAATATATGCACATATATATGAAAATGCCCTGCATCGCTCAACTACTTCTTTCGACTACTTTAAAGGCAGCTTTTTTAACATTAAAAACACTTCTTGTCCTAAATACATACATATTTACATGTATATTTTGCTTTATATATACCTTATACTTGCTGATATATCCTCTATATGTATGTACTTATGTATAGATATATATTCACATACATATAAACACTCTCTACGCAGACCCATTATGTCAAAGCTCGCATGTGAAGTTATGGTTTGACCCAGCAAGTGTACTACAAAACAGATTTAGCTGCCTTCCAGCGCATTTTGTCTAGCGAATTAATGTGCTACATTTTCACATGCATAATTCATTAGATTTTTTACAAGCATTCTTGTCGCGAAAAACTCTCTGTTTCATTGGTCGTACTTTCTTCGACATATTCATCAGGAAATTTTAAAACTCAGGTAGTACTTTTGATGCACAAAAGCTGCGGTTGCTTTTCTCAGGTTATTCATTGGCCACATTTATAGAAGAAACTCAATCGAGTACTTGATATGTATAGTATATATGTATGTTTAGTTATAAGTAAAGGTAGATGTAAAGACAGAAGGAGAGGTAAAGGTAGATGTAGAGCTAGAAATAGAAGTAGATGTAAAGGTAGAGGTAGAGCTAGAGCAAGCGGTAGAGGTAAACGTGAAGGTAGAGGTAGTTGTAGAGGTATCGGTAGAGGTAAAGGTAGAGGTAAAGGTAGAGCTAGAGGTAGAGTATTTATTCTTCGCTTAGTCCATCTTCTGAAGTATTCCTAGCAGCAAAAACTCCATATGAAGCCGCTTCCAGACATATACAAGTATTTCTACTCTTTTCAGCTTAATGAATAAGAGTCCCATTCAAGCTTAACCACAAAAATCTAGTAGCAACAGAAATGACATCGGTTTAACGGTATAAAAACTCTTCGTTGTCATAGCAGATATATTTCAGATATGTTGTGGTTGTTTTAAAGAGAATGAGTAGTAATCGCGTGTCTTAATCGCGCGTCAAATCATGCCCGAGCCAGATCCGTTTTCTTTTGAACAACACACAGAAGAGTGTTTGATACGTGCGTGACCTTAAGGGCGGAACCTGCTTTAGAGGCTTCTAAAAATCTATATTTTCAAGGATTTTTTTCGAAAGGAAAGAAATGTCTGATTGAAATGAAACTTTAAGGATTTATTCTTATATGTTTGAAGAGTCTTCTCAAATTTTTTATTATTATACATAAGATATTCTTCATGTTTAAAGAAATTGACGGAGGCGCCTCGAGTGTGCAATTTCTGTGTGGCGGGCAAGATGCAGGTCGCAATTTTCATCTGAAACAAAAACACAAAAGAAATTTTTAATTTTCAATAGTGTAATTCCTAGGTGAACCAAGAAAATTCAACAATTTTTCGCAGATTAAAAAAATGCATTTAAAAACAAAAAAAAAATGTACTTGAAATCGTTCAAGAACCGGATTAATGTTAACTTTCTTAAGGTATTTTAGGTTCACCTAGAAGAGAATTTATAAAATTTAATTCTATCCTGCCCACCAATTAAGAAAAATCGTAAAAATGAAAAACCGAGAAATCGCGCGTCAAAGTTATCGCTTTCTGCCCAAGCGCCAATCTACATATCTGCTAGACGCTCGGTCACTATTTCCCTTCTAGCTCCGAAAATATTTCAAATTCCCATCTAAAACTTTGGGGACATATTCTTAGATTATTTTTAAAGAGATTTAAGCAAACAAAAATAATCGATTTTTTGAAGCTTCTAAAGCAGGCTCCCACTTAAGGTAGTAGTCTGGTAACTTCGGTTCAAAAAATCGAAAATTTTTTTTACTTAATTTGAAAGTACAATGTCTTGAGAATACACTGTGAAAATTTCAGACAGAAATTAGAAACATTTCGGGAATTATAACGAGTTCCCTAGAGCGCCTCGGAGTCCTTTCTCTCGGAGTTGTTGAACTTTGAACGCGTTTTTCTCAAAACATTATTTTTCTGGTCGGCCCAGGTCCTAACTTTTTTCTACTGGACCGATTGCTTTCAAATTTTAACAGGCTGTTCTACACATTTATAGTTCTCCTCGGTACTAACGATAATTTTTTTCACCTCTTATTTTTTATGTTACAACCCTTTCTTTGCTAAAATAAAAGGACTTTTTTTCAAAGTCCGCCATTTTGTTATTTACCCTTGAAATTTAACTTCAGTAGTTCCGACCAGAATGACATGTCTATAGATTAAGAATAATCAAGAATATTTGATTTCAGATAACATCAAGAGCCAAAATCACCCGGGCCACCCACGTGCATTAATTTTTTTTTGAGGTGCCAACTTCGAGTCACAATAATAATAGTAATAAAGTATTAAATTTTTTCAAATAATTTTTTTTTTTTTTATTTTCAATATGTAAATAAAAACATTATAAATATTCAAGATAATTTATTTTCCTATAAAAAACCATTATCCAAATAAGTCATGAAAAAAGGCATAAGTTACCAGACTACTACCTTAAGTCCGTGTTAGAGATGCTGACGGGCTAGAGAAAATCCGCTAAATATTGTGTAGGCTTCAGTTTATGAAAATATTACAGACTTGACATTGGAGTTGAATATTTTTATTTTGGTGCACTGTGAAATGATAGAGGAGTTCCAAGGCGCATTGAGGACGCCAAAAGTTTGCTTACCTTTCTTTATAGAGTTGGTGATGTCTTCATATGGTCATCCGCTTACAGATATAATACTGCCAAAGTATGTAACAAAAGGACTTTACATTTTCAAGTCCTACACCAACGTCTTGAAAGATCTGCATTTAAGTGATGTTGATACACATTCATTTGCTTTTTTCGATGTTCTTTCTGAGACCTATTTTCTCTAAAGTTTATTACATCATAGCTAATTTTTGATCAGCAAAAGCATTTGTCATTAAACATATATCGTCTGCAGAGTCTAGGTCTTCGAGTCTGGTATTTATATCCCAGCTCATTCCTTTCGTTTCACACGTATTTTTTTTTTCATTACTGTAGCCAATACGATGTAGACAAAAGCGATCACAGAATGGTGAGAATGTGGCCATTATAAAATGACAGTGGTCATGCGGTCAGCATACCATAAGTTTTGTCTAAGTTCCTTTGAACACAAGATTCGTTCTACGAAACTGAAATTCCTTAGCATATTTTAGAATGATAAGCTGCGACAGACCTTATCATTCACAGCCGAAAATTTTTGGTTGTGACTATAAGCCCACTAAAATTCTTCATGAATCACTTCTGTGGATTTTAATAAGGTTTATATAAAGTTTCGTCAGCATCTCCACTTACTTACCTCCTTAATCAGTGTTATTATCAAGAAGAAATGAGACTTTAGATTGCCTTCATGTTATTTCTTTGGTCTCCTTGATTAAAATTTCAAACAGGTACGGCCATTTCCTCTTACTTTACGCGTTAAAAAAAATATCAAGCGAATCCACTACAAAATGTAGCGCACATCATTCATATAACAACCAAATTCACAACAAATAGCAACAACTACAACGGCATACATTAATAAATTGTGTGCTTTTGCGTTCAGAGAAGTGCGTAAGAAAGGCACTCTCTGCGCTAAGTAGCGCCTGTTGCAAGCCAACTGAAAAAATAGCGGTATAAGTACAAGCAATATACCAGCACACAAATGTGTGTGTAAACTGTTGCACACACGCACTGAAATTTACTTATTATGTATTTTGTATAATAATTTTATACTGCAGTCACATTTATTTTCAAACACAAACGCATACATACATACTTAGATGGATATGTGCAATACATACGCATTCTTATATGCATAATCTACTGGTGCTTTGTTTAGGCACAGCCCCTATTGCCCGGTTCTACTACTTATGTATGTATATTGTGTCTGAGCCGCTAACAATAAGATTGGCAAGTTATTACTGCTGTTGTGGTTGTTTTTATTGTTTGCGTCCCGCTTGAAATCGCGTTGTTATGTTGTTGCGCATATTTTTGCTGGTTTTCTTGGTATTTTTGTTGTTGTACTTTTGGTTTTTGTTGTTGTTTTTTGTTATTATTATGTTTGTTGTGGTATTTCCACTTGAAATGGCAATGTTATGCCGTTGTTGTTATTATTATGTTTTTGTTGCTTTTGGTTGTTGTTGTCATACATGTTGTTGTATTGGCATTTTGCTTGAAATCACTGCGCTACGTTTTTGTTGTTATTATTTTTATTTTTGTTGTTGTTTCTGTTGTTGTTATTGTTGTTGTGTTCCTTGTTGTTGTTATTATATAGCTTTATTGTCTTATAGCTTGTCATTGCCATACTCGCATTAAATCAGAAGAATTTATGTTAATCAGACTCAACCGGCGCGTACAAAGCCGATTGCGTATACGCCATGGCATATATGTATGCACCCAAGGGGATATACATACATGCGTGTACATCGCTGCATACAAAAATGTTTACATCGCACACACAGTGAAACACACTGCACATGTTTGAAGCGACATTCCAACATACATTGTGTAATTCTTCTTAGCTGCTTTCTCCGCTTCTTGTGCTGCTGTTTCTGCTCTGCTGTGGCTGCTGCTGCTGCCACTACATCAGCTGCTGCTTTGCCTTTGTGTTTCCCTCGCATTTATTTGCAAAATATTAGTAGCGTTTGTGTTATTGTTGTTGTTGTACTCGTATACTTAAGTACTTCATTCACTTTCAAGTGCTGGCATAACAACAACAACAGAAACAACAAAAATATAAATAACGCACAAGTGTATGAGTATGAGCAAATGACAGCAAATGAGCGGCTACTTTGATATTAATGCAACAGATTTGTTGGTAACTAATAAAAATTACGTATACGCCAGAGTGTACTTTATATGACAGGAATGTAGCGCACAAATGCTTTCACGGGCTTGAGCGTGTTTCAGCGCTGTTAGTATTTTTGCCTGTATGTATGTCTGTATAATGTGCGCCATGTGCACATGCTCACGTGGGCAATTGTCGTGGTAATATTCCATATTATTAATATTATACGTTTTTATTATTTTCCTCTCCTTCACGCAGCATTCACAATCGAAAACTTACGCCTGATTGGATTTTATTAAATTATGGCCATATAAAGAAGATTTGCAAACTCAACTGTTAATGTGAAAAGTGTAGGGGTGAGTGGGTTAGGAAATTTTTTGAAAATCTAACGGTTAAGTAGAGCATTCAGTTGTTAAGATAAAAGGACTTGGCAGCTCAGTAAGGTACTGTGGATCTGCATAACTTAAACGGATCTGGATTTTTATGAACCAAGAACTTTAAAATTAACGTAATTTTCTAAAATTACAACAACGATTAGGCATTCACCCCGGTGCATGAACGTCTAGTCACAATCCGCATCAAAGCGAAGTTCTTCAACAAATCGCTGGTTTGCGCCCAGGATGCGACAAAAAGAGAAGAACGATGCGACCAAACGAAAGAGAAGGACGATGCGACCAAAGATGTCTTCTAAGAGCGCTTGGATCACACCTATGAGAGCTCCACGATGTCAAAATCGTGCTTTGCGACTTTAACGCCAGTGTGGGCAAAGAAGGTATCTTTGACACTACGGTCGGTAAATTCAGACTCCACGACGAAACATCCCCAAATGGGTTGAGGCTGAACGACTTCGCCGGGGCCCGAAATATGGTTATCTGTAGTACTAGATTCCAGCACATGAAAATACGTCAAGCTGCCTGGCTGTCTCAAGATCGAAAAGCCACCAACCTGAACGGTTATGTTATGATAGACGGAAGACACGTCTCCAGTGTTTTAGACGTGTGTATGCTCCGTAGTCCTAACATCGACTCGGACCATTATCTTTTGCAAAGATATGCATCCGCCTCTGTGCAACAGAAAACGCACGTCAACAAACACAAGAAAGGTTCGACGTCTGCAAACACAACAGACAGCATAACGATTTTCTATGCGACTTACATTCCTGCTCTCTGAGAGCACTTATCAGCAATTCAGTATAAGGGAACTGTGAGGTGACACTCCAAGCTCCTTAGGTACAGCTGCAAACGTTTTTTTTTTTTGGTTTCTAAGTCGAAAAGGCTGCACTGACGGCTCTGCTGTTAAGGCCTACGATGTTACCCCAGTATCATTGTACTTTTAGAATATACTGTGCCAGTTCAAACGGCGCGTAACACTTTTTCCAACAGGAGTAAGCTCGCAGTGATCCTTTCCCGATTAAAACGTTCATAACTTTGAAAATAATTGGATTTTTGATCTAATCTAAATTATCGAAACATGAAAAAAAAAAAATTTGCATTTTGTTTTTAATTTCTAGACTCGCCTTAATACTACATATAAGCTTATTTAATGTTGAAATATGTATATTTACCATATATACTTATATAAGAATAATAATATAAATTTATTTTATGAGTTCTTATCCATACATATAGCAGTCACGCTCAAACATTTTATTGGCGTAACTCTTTTAATTTGCCCGTAATTATTTGCGGGCATGCATTCGCAGAAGTTCACTATAGATGCGGTTATACATATGTATGTGTATTTATATTATACATATGTATATTTGTCGTTTGACATTGACTTTGCGCCTTTCCAGGTTTCGTGCTGTATGCTCTTTTCCATTAACAAAAGTATAATTAGTTGCATAATTAATAACTTCGCAAAAGTCCCGGCACACTCGCTTCGCAAGGACGCTGTGTGTAAGCGTGTGTAAGTATATATGTGTGCGTATGTGTCCCGCAGTATTTTGCATTTCTTCAGCGAGTTTCATTAGCGAACTTACTTTTGCTTAGTACGAGCACACCGACTTAACCTCACTTGTTTGGCATTCTTCGATGGCGACTTTTTTGCGCCGAAGTGTACATTGGCAGTGATTTAATTATATTTCCCGTAATTACTATGCGCTTGAAACGTGAAAATTTTACAAGAACTTGGCGAAATGGTGAGCTCATCTTTTGTTTGTATGTATGTAACTTTGTATATATGTATATACTATATATATATTTATTTACTTAAGTATTTAATGAATTTCGTGAATTATGTTTAATAACACTGGCCTACACTCATTTTGGTGCCTAAGATTTTATACCTGATTTTGGATGTATTTTGTGAGTTGTTGCGAGAAAACAAGTCCCATTTGCCATATCAGCTCGTGTTCATAAGAAAGAAGAAAAAACATCTAGTAGCGGGAATGTGGTTCATCCTACCTACTATACCGACTACTGATGCGCACAGAGCTGCACCAAACCAAAATTTTTTTTTTTTTGTAGGCCAGTGTAATTGGTTTATTCACATAAATTGCCAGAAGCCAATATTTGAAACGGCTGACCTCATGCAGGACAGTACCATACAAGCTTACATTACTTAGTGTATGCCAGGGCGTATGAGTGATGCGCGATGCGGTGGCTGGCAAGTGCTTGCATACATAGTATACGGGGAAATTAAAATGAGAATTGTAGGTAAACTAGAGCTGTCAGCTGACATCTAGTAGCGGGAATGTGGTTCATCCTACCCACTATACCGACTACTGATGCGCACAGAGCTGCAGCAAACCAAAAATTTTTTTTTGTAGGCCAGTGTAATAAGTGTGACTACACCTGCATTGGCAATGATATCGTTTTTATGGTTAAGGTTTTAATATAAGCCTGTTTATATTAGAAATAATTCGTACGAGAGTGTTTTCATTTCTAACCTCAATTTTTAATCTTTTTCTTAAGAGGGCTTTCGGTTGTTTGTCCAGAAGTTTTAATATTTTCTTAGTTCTTAGAGTTAAAAAGCAGAATAGGGCCAGCGCAAAAATTAGCTTCAGAGCTGTTTTGCATCACTAAATACAGGGGGTGTGTCATGAACAAAAACTAGACACAGAGTAGTTTTTTTGCTCAAATATGCATTTCAAGTTTCACCCATGTCCCAAGAAATCAGTTGTCGAAATGTTTGTAGGCCACAAGCTAAAGTTGCCAAATCGTAGCCTAGACTTAACAAAATATTTGTTATTATGCAAGATGTCACATTAGTGAAAAATTTACCGAATTCAATAATTATTTCGAAAATTTTAAACAGGTGGCAACTTTAATTTTTTCAATTTTTAAAATTTTTCTTTTAATATACATATGTGTATATATATTTGTATTTGTATATACATAATTTTTTTGTTTTTTTTTAATATCGGAATATCACAGATATAAAACAAAAATAAAAAAATAAAAATTGGAAGTTGCCACCTGTTTAAAATTTTCGTTAAAAAAAATAATTAGGATATATGTAAGTATCGAACTGATGAGATTTAAGAAAATTTACATATATTTTTAAAAGAGTTGCCACCTGTTTAAAAATGTAATAACAAAAATTTTCCAATTCAAAAAAAAAAAAAAAAAAAATGAAACTAAAATATGGCATTAAAAATCGAACAGTTAAAAATATAGTACCGGGCATAAAAAATCTGTCAGTAGCCAAATTCTAATTAGGAGCTAAAATATTCATCCAAGGAAATAAGTGAAAATGAGGGTTTGTATGGATTTCTAATAAGCCATCAAATAAATTATTAGTCAAAAATATTAATATTACAAATTTCAACAGAGAATTTTATTAAAATTCTTTAAAATTATTAAAATTAGAATTATTCTACAATATTGAAAAAAAAAAAAATTAAAATAATAATATCACAATAGTGGTTTGCTTTTATTTCATATTTTTACTGTTTATTGGCAAATATCTTAATCAATAGTTTGTCGTGTCTCTCTTTGTCTTAATCAGCGCGCTAATTCTTGTTGGCATTGACGATATGATCTTTTGCAGTAATCCGATCTACAGGTTTCAAAATAACCAAGTCCAAGTTATATTTCTATTTGGTTTTTTGGCCTCTGTGCTGTGCTGTGTGGGGCTACCTATTCCTTCAAAATCGCCCACAAATTTTCGATGGAGCTCAAATCCAATGTTCTCAGACCATGTCAACTGATGCTTTATGATTCAAAGATACTGAATTTGGATTCAACCTCTTTCAGTTTTGATGTTCTTTCGCCCATACATAGAGCTGTTTCCTCAATCGTTGTCTTAATGAAAGCTATTTTGCAGATTGTCGGCCGCTCTGCACCTTTTTAGCAAATATTATAAAAAACAAAATGTGGCACTATGGACTTTAAGCATGTATTTGCGAAAGGACTACTTTTCAGAAGTTGTACCACTTGTTTTGTAATGAAAGCAAACAAATTTATAAATAATAATAAATACAACATGCTTTTTATTTTATTTTGATAAATGAAAACTTATTCTTTTGGACAACTCAACGAACCAGAAAAAAGGTGTAAAATGATTTTTCACTAAGTTGACTCGTTCAAAATTTATTCGAGGTTAAAGTTCAATCTCAAACCGTAAAAGATATAACCGGCTTAAGGTAGTAGTCTGGTAACTTATGCCTATTTTCATGACTTCTTTGGATGGTGGTTTTTTTTATAGGAAAATAAAAATGAATTATCTTGAATATTTAGAGTGTTTTTATTTACATATTGAAATTATAAAAAAATTTTATTTGAAAAAATTTAATACTTTATTACTATTATTATTTGCACTCGAAGTTGGAACCTCAAAAAAAATAAATGCACGTGGGTGGCCCGGGTGATTTTGGCTCTTGATGTTATCTGAAATCAAATATTCTTGATTGTGCTTAATCTGTAGACATGTCATTCTGGTCGGAACTACTGAAGTTAAATTTCAAGCTTAAATAACAAAATGGCGGACTTTGAAAAAAAGTCCTTTTATTATAGCAAAGAAAGGGTTGTAAAATAAAAAGTTAGGGTGGAAAAAATTCTCGTTAGTACCGACGAGAACTATAAGTATGTAGAACAGTCTGTTAAAATGAAATGAAAGCAATCGGTTCAGTAGAAAAAAGTTAGGACCTGGGCCGACCAGAAAAATAATGTTTTGAGAAAAACGCGTTTAAATTTGAACAACTCCGAGAGAAAGGAGTCAGAGGCGCTCTAGGAAACTCGTTATAACTCCCGAAATATTTCGAATTTCTGTCTGAAATTTTCACAGTATATTCTTAAGACATTGTACTTTCAAATTAAGCAAAAAAAATTTCGATTTTTTGAACCCAAGTTACCAGACTACTAGTACCTTAAGGTTTAAAGAATTTTCATAGATGGTATGTAATAAAAAAGCTATGAAAATTCCATGCCGCCTTAATTAAAAAGCCGAAAATCTCGAGAAGTATTAATGATAGCGATTTTGACCTCGGAACTTTTTTATAGCAAAAAAAAATTTCCTACAAGTTTGTCATGTACATTTTTTATATAGCTCTTGTCATTTACAAGATACATATATACAAAAAAATGCGAATTTCGTGGAAAAATCAGGTTTAGAGCCCCGTACTACCTCGCCGGTGTGAGTATCGACTTTGTCGCAATGGGCACTTTTGTAGAGTGTTCAATTCTGAGGAATATGTGTCTAAAGTTAAAGCGATGCCATAAAATGCCTCTGAGCTAAAGAAATTTAAAGATAAAAAATCACGATTGTCGTGTATTTTCAATGGAAAATTTTTACATTTTCAGCGAATTTTTTTAGGGTATTTCCAAGGAAATTTCATGAATGAAAACAATGAATAGTTCAAAAAAAAAAGCACCCTAATATATATATATATATGTCACTATCATTATATACATATTTGTATAAATACTTACCAAGCCCTGCTTTACTTATGCTCAAGCGCATAAAATTCAAATTTTTTGTGCAGAAAATTCGTGAGCGATTGAATAAAAGTTGTGCTGTCTGCAAGGAACACACCTATTTATCAGTATATGTTTAAGTGTACATAAAAAGAAATGTACATTTATGTAAATTTGACATTGTATACATAAATAAATAATTTATATGCTTTTTCTTTCGAATTCATTTGCGTTTTTTATTTGCATTCTTTTGGCAAAATATTTGTATTTTTGCATTATTTATTATTTATTAATTTATATGCCCATCAATAATAATTCCCAGTAGTAAAATTAAACGAAGGTGCAGCAGAGCTGACATGCACACAAGTAAATAAAATATGCATTTTGTTATTGTTGGCATTTGCTGCCATTTACTACTTTATTATGTGGCATAAAGTTGCAAAGGTAGTTAAGGGTTCTTTATAAGAGTAAACAGCAAATGGGCGTTCTCCTAAAATAACATTTTTAAAAATTGTTTGGAATGCTGACAGTTTTTTCGACAGTGCTTTGTTGCCTAAAAATCGTGCTTTATGCTTTATAATGACACCGAAGAGAGAGGAGAGGTGAGGTGCAAAAATGCTGAAGCTTCTGAATTCAGAAAGCGAAAAATCATCGATTAAACTCAAACATGTTCGCATATCTAATTTACACCAAATATAACAGTTGAGTGGAAAATTTGAATTCCTTGATACTAAGTCATCAATAGCACTGATTTGGAACGAATTATAACTTATAAGATTACTAAGACCATTTTTATGTCTATCTTTCAAGAAGCTTTAGTTTCATCCACATAAAATGGAAATTCGCAAATTTTTTCTAAAAGTAGGTACATACTCCTCACAAAGTTCATCACTAACCTGAACCCTTTGAGAATTTTTCGGAATATTTAGCCTAAAACGTAGAAAGGAGAAACTTCTACGTATACCGTTGATCATGGCGGTCATAAATTTATATTTCGGATTGATCGAAATCGATTGATTACCGATCGGGCAAAGAGAGGACAACACGAGTTTAAAACTTTTGGATATTCACCGACGTTCGTAAGTTGTTATTTCGAACCGATCGATATCAATCGAATATCGATGGCACAAAGTTAGGTTCACATTCAACACCCGACGGTAATAAATTGATATTGATAATTGATCACACTAAGAAAAGAGAGTATAAAACTTTAGGGTACCCACCGACGGTGGTAATTTGATATTTCGTACCGACCGCAATATAAAACTTTGGGTATCTACCGAATGAAGGCTGTAAGCTGAACTGAATGGAGAGTCAAATGCAATTGACATTGATAAGACTTTAGTGCCGATAAGAGTTTGAGAGAGTCAACGTTATTTTTCGCTCGAATTTCATCGAGAACAAATAATATAAGAAGGTATCTGAAATGACTGGTAAATGATAGCATACTTGTATATGTATAGTACATAGTTCAATAGCTTAAGAACTTTAAGCGCTCAAAGTTAGTCATAGTTTGTGTATCCTTACTAGTAATAGCATCAAGCTATCTCCATTGTCATCTTGCATTCTAATCTAGCACTGTTCGACGACCAGCTTCTGTGCGACTGTGAAGTCCTTTTGGACTAGAGTGGAACAAAGGCGATATACTGAACTACAAGGTACGTTCCAAAGTAAACAGGAACAACAGTTTTTTCGGCAAAATCAATTTTTTTATTCAAAATAGTGTTCTTCTGTTTCAATACAGCTTCTTGCACGGTCCAAAGGCATGTCGAACAAAAGGCTGTTTTAGCTCGTTGGCCAGTATGGCCGCCAGTATGCCGGTGCAAGCCTTTTGAATGGCCTCTACGTTTGCATAACGGTTTCCTTTCATGGGCAAATGCATTTTTCCGAAAAAGAAGAATTCGCACGGTGCCATATCAGGTGAATACGGGGAGTGGTTTATGGTTAAAATGTAATTTTTGGTCAGATAATCGTCGAATGTTGGATTCTCAGCAATTTTTGGTCGTCAGTCAATTTGTGCGCAACAAACCGTGCACACACCTTTCATAAGCCCAAATGTTCGCTCAGAATGCGATAAATAAATGTTTGGGAGATTTCCATTTACATGAATTTCAATGATGATTTCGGCTGATTTTTGACGAATTCTCGCACAGTTTCGATGGAATTTTCGGTGATCTGCCTTAACAAATTTATGCTAGGCTCAAAGCGCTTTGTAAATTTGTTGATTAATGAGGGTCTATGATCAATTATATATGTAGAAGTTTTAGGTACTACAACGTACCGGCCTACCAAGTAGTCTAAGTGAAATCCCTGTTAAGATCGACTTCTTAACATAAGCCACTCTAAAGCTTCCAGTAAAGCTGAAGACCTAATCAAAAAAAAGTAAATTTTGCAAATCTCCGTGGAATATGTCTAAAATCTTGTCTTTAAATGCAACCTTGTGCATCAAAAGTACTCATCTTTCTTCAATGGTAGAGCATTTCGTTAGCGAAATTCGAGTTTCCAAATACAATTTGCTTTCCGTCACTTTAATACGTTCTGCTGGGTAAGGGTTATACATATTTTCCGCATTTAATAACCGCTAAAGTCAACGGTAGCTAACCCAAACCACCATGCTTGCATGGAAAACTAAATAAACGAGGCATATTATTACCAAATTGCATTTTCATGTTTTCAATTGTTTGTCAATTTTCGTAATAAATTGCCCATTGACGTGTTAACAACCGCAAATTGTTGCTATCGACGACATTTTCCACATTGACTTCTAATCTAATGCACTATAAATAAAGTACGACCTGCCGCAAGCACCCAACCGCACCAACATCGTGCACATAGCCAAACATTGCTTGATGGAGCAGCGCGCCTCATTTCCGCGCGAATTCAGCGACGTTTAACTATCGCTTCGACTTCATTTCGCCATCAATCTATCTATTCGCATTATTTGTGAAAACTTTGCTTCCTTTTTGTCAGTTCAACAGCGTCTGTGTGGTATAACGGTACTTGGTACTTAAATACGGCCCAAATTTTTCAGTATCTCTCAAATTTCAATCGTCGACAAGTGTAGACAGCTGAAGTGTTTGCATAAAATGTCGTTTCCTGCTGCAAAGTCAACATCGCCGTCGCAGTTCGCGGTCACCGGTAAATCGTTACAATTGCAGCTGCCGCGCCCACTGCCACAGTTGCCAACACGTAAAATCTACAATCCCACGTACTTTTTCAATGAAACTTATCAACACGAAATCGCCAATCATTATCGTGACTACAAGCGAAGGCCGCGCATACCGCGACGAAGGCGACACACAATTTATGTGCCCTACAGGCGCGCTGCTTTCTACGGTGTCGTGTCGGGAGAACCGAGAGCAGTGCTGCCAATAGCTGTGCATGATTTTCCCAGGTAATGTGAGGGCGTGAAGTGTTACTTACGAAAAATAAAATTAAATAAAGTAAGGCACAGCCATAGATGAGGTTAAGTCAGTTCCATTTCCCGCTAGGCTGCCTTCAAGTTCAAAAGCGTTGACCTATTTAAAGTATAGTAAACACTTCGAAGTTGTTCATTTTGATCTGATTAAAGATTTTAATAAAAATGCACTGCGAAGAGGTTGTAGTCAGCCGGTAGACACACCTAAAACAGTTCTACTAAAAAACACTTTGAAATCTTTATAGCAGTTTTTGAGTGTTGGATCTTCAACTTGACCAATTAGTATGCGGTAGTTTGTTCGACTTTGAAACTTCTATGAATTCCAACGTCAACTTTTTGATAAGACTATTATTGTGCTAACTGGTCTCAGCTTAAACGCAGCATATTGTAAAGCTTATAAGCTTGCAAGAACGAGTAATTCAGTCTTTTTATCAGCAGAATGGAACTCCGCTAACTTCTTGTTACAACTCCTCACCTGAGGTTAGCGACTGTCGTTCAACTACTAGTACTACCGTAGTCGCTGGATCCTTCTGCCATGTAGTAAATGGCTTGGGGTCAAGTGCGCTACTTTGCAAGGTTTGTATTTTCGTAGTTTAGCGCCCACGTACTAAATTTGAAAATCTAACCGGATGTAAGATGTTGATGGCCTTTGGAAGAAAATGAGGTGCACACATCTCAACATTTCCTGCTTGATTGTCTCCCCGCAACGAAATTGAAAGCACATCTACCGGGTCCGGCACTCAAAGTGTATTAAAAAAGTCATAAATTCGGTTTGGAAAATTATTTTTATTTATTTTTAAGTACAAAATGTGTGAAAATAATCATAAATTCAGGACCAATTCACTTTTGCTCGATATGACCACCTTTTTGCCTTAACTATGGCCTTGAGACGGTCAAAAAACGAATCACAAGCTGCCCGAATGTGACTTGCCGGTATTTTGGCCCACTCACGGACAATGGCTTTCTTCAGCATCTCGAGACTGGTGTATTTTTTACTTTGGACCTTGCTCTCCAAAATGGTCCAGAGAGAATAGTCCATTGGATTCGCATCTGGTGAATTCGAGAGCCATTGTGTGTTCGTAATGAAGTTCGGAACGTTGTTTTTCAGCCATCACGCTTTGTGAGACGATGCTGAATCTTGTTGAAATGTCCGTGGTTTGCAATTGAAATGTTTGTTTGCCCACGGCTTCAAAGCAGCCTCCAGAACACTTTCCCGATAAAATGTCGCATTTACTTTGACGCCAGGCTCGATGAAAACAATTGGAGAGCGCCCATCTGCGGTGACAGCGGCCCAAACCATTATTTGTGGCGGGTGCTGCCTCCTGGTGGCCAACCGATGACTTAGATTCTCGTATGAACGGTCGGTCAAGTAAACCCTATCGTTTTGAGAGTTTACAAATTGCTCAATTGGACAAATTTTTCTGTCAGAAAACACAATGTTCAGAATTTGACCGCTTTCGGTCAAGCGAAGCAACTGCTTTCAAGTCTTACTTGTTGCTGCTCGGTGTGAGATCATGGGCCGTTTGGAACTTGTAAGGCTTGACCTTGTGCTCATTTTTCAATATGCGTCGGATGCTGCGGTCGGATATTTTCAGTTCTTTAGCCATTTGATTGGCACTTCGTCGTGGATTTCGCTCAAGTCGCTTCTTCACTTTCCGAACCATCTCACGTGACGTTGCTGTCCTTTGATGACCACCCCCATGGCGTTTTGCGATGCCACCAGTATCATTGTAACGAGTGATGGTGCGAAAAACAAAAACTTTATTCACATTAAGTTGTTTGAGCTCACGAACAATTGCTGGCTGTGATTTTCCAGCTAAATATAAAGCAATCACACTATTACGTTTGAATTCCATCGCTGATCACTTTTTTTTGCGTTCACTTTTGGCAAAACGCTTTTGCACACTTGTGAACAATACTTCGAACTGTCATTCAGCAAATTTATAAACAGCTGATTCCAGTGCGACAGCTGCGCGAACGGCCTGAAGTTGGTTACACTTCGAGTGCCGGACCCTGTATATGAACTATATACGAGTATGTGAACGGGAATATAATAAATGGTTCTAGTTGCTTTAGTGTTGTATGAGGTCGGGCACTTAAAGGAAGGTATTTATCTTGAGACTCCACATCTTTCTTATTTTTTTGAGGATACCTAATAGTCTTGGTTTTAGTCTTACGTTTACAAAAATTGTACTTTTTTTGGAGAATTTGGTAACATTGAGAATTTTTTTGACATTTCGCTGACCTACTTGTAGTATTACACTCCATACAAAAAATCCTTATATGCTTTGCTGATACATTCAATGCAGATCCTCTAGAGGTTTCACACTGTTTGGAGTTTTGGCAGACACTTAACCGATTTGGTCATGCCGCTGATAAATTTTTTCTTTTTATTGAAGAAATTGGTGATTTCAAGAAATCATTCAATCTCCTTAAACTTAAATTTTTTGGTGGCTATAGAAGTTCAATATATCATATAATCAAAAAATTCTACCTGTTTTATAAATAGTAATAAAGTCGGACGCAAATTGTTGAAGTTGTATGAAAGAACGAAAGTTGGAAACATACAAGATTGCAAGATTTGATTGAGGCTGAAATAGCTCGGCAGTTATGCCTTAGACGAACAGGGAGACATTGCTGAAACTGACATTGGCCGGCTCAACAAATGTCTGATCGGTTGAAAGTGCTTTGTCGATTTATGAGCGTCTTTTAGATTTATTGGTGTTCTAGGTACCACAATTGACTATCTTTTTAAACTGTCCAAATGAGATCCTTTTTGCGTTCGACCATTTAACCTAACCAACTAAAATAGTTGGCATTCTCTTTTGGCCTTGTCATAGAAATCTTAGTACAAAAGCAAAATCATTCCATTAACCATAATCAGTCATGGAATTAATTTTATGGCGAAAAAGTTAGAGCGTTTAGGCACAGTACTTTAGTACATCTTCTTCTTCTTTATTCATATATACATCTAAAAATACATATATATTAATTAATAACTAGTTGCTGCAATCTTTAAAATAATGCTTTATTAAACTTATAGCAGATAATCTCCTCTAAGATCAGCTCGTTACGGTAAACATAATCAAAACAGACAAAGCATATAATTACCCGTGACATCTGGGCGCGCACTCGCCAACAATTTAATCGACTATATTAAACCTGAAGAAAGTTCTAAGAAAAAAGTTGCCATGTCCCCTCATATACACACTAATATGTAAGGACAAGGTCAGCGAGTGTAATTTTCAAATGAACTTTTGCGACAACAAATTAAAAGAAGCCAAACATGTACTTTAGCGCTTCATTAAGGCATTCACCTAAAAGCTGCTAACTACTAAATGCAACAGTCACACAAACATCACACACCAGTTTGTTTGTAAAGCAAAAAATCCAAAAAAATGTTATAACATTTTTTATGGCCGTAGAATGTGTGTGGAAAATCCGCAAATAAAAGCCACAAAAGTAAACACAAATGTACAAATACAACTATAGTAATAACAACAGCCATTTGTGTGCTAGCAAAGTTGGGGGATGAGTGAGAATTGAATGCTGAGTGCCGTTAGGTGGATATAAAGCGTCAACTAACGATGCACGGCGGTGCCGTCGCGTATAAATATATGCGAAAGCATTTTCTATGTACATACATACATATATGTGGCTGTAAATAAGCGCCTGTTGAATAGTATACTTGTATCGTGGGGTTTAAAGCTGACTTGTATACGTACAGTGCGGTGAATGTGTTGAATATCCTACCAGAAATTATTAAAACAAGTTTTCAAAAAAAAAAAAAAATGTTGTACTATATTTGTCGCTACTGAAGAGCAGCATTGTTGGAAATCGCCAAGTAGTTAGAACAGTGGGTTAATTGTGTCCAATATATTATACAAATTTATTTAAAAAAATTTATAAAAAAAAGTAATCCTTTATTCAAACGCAGCTAGATCAGGTTAGAAAATTTTTGAAAGCAAAAAAGCCAAAATATGACGAAACACATTGAAAACGGAAGATAAAATAACAAAAAATAAAGGTAACGAATTTACTTGCGGTCTGCGAGCGGGAAGAGGCAGGGGAGGAGCTTGGTTTAAATGTTATAAATAGTTAAGCTCGATTTCCGGCAAAACTAAGAGATCTATAGCAAATAGTTGAATGGAAAAATTGTAGGTAATGAAAAGATCTAAGACTTTTGTTTTAACACATTCATCACATGAGCGCAAAATATGTGAAATACTCAAATGTCCAAGTTTTTTGGGATTTTAATTTTTTTTCTTGTACTAAAATAAAATCTTTCACAAAATTTGTTGTACGCGGAAACTAACATTTTTATGTCCCAAATACCTTGTTTTTTTTTCTAAAATTAAAATATGAAGGAAGAAACATTTTCGATTCAAAATCGAAAAAACTATAGTTTTTAACTCAAAAATACACTCCTGAAAATATATTTTTTTTAAGTCATTAGAATTTATATTTACAAAATTCTTAACTGTCTAATGGTATAAAAATACATGTGACAAAAAATTACCCCGAACTTGTAATTTAAATTCTTCGAATAAATGATATTTCAAAAAAAAATGTATTTCCAGCGATCTAGATACCTTTTATATAGATTACTATGGTTTCCGGTGGAACATAATTCCTCTACTATAGCCGAAAGCTGGTTACTTCTCGGTGATTGCTAACTTCGGGCGCTCATATTTTTTGACAGTAAACGTCCGCATTAGAGGTATTCTGGTTTAAAAATTCGAAAAAATCGATTTTTATAGTATAACCCTTCGAGAAAATGTGTCTAAGAGGATTTTTCGAAATTCAAATTATTTTCCGAGTTACAGCTCATTTTGTGACTCCGACTCCGACTGTGCGCGACTAGTTCTCAAACTTTAAACTCGTTTTTCTCATAACTACTTTTCTAGAAACAGTGTGCATGATATCTCAAGTTCAACCGATTCACATGAAATTTTACACAGAGCTTTCTTATACATTATAGTATCGCACTACAAAAAGCTTTCGAAAGAATTTTGTTTTTTTTTATTTTTAAAAAATTCCGAACCACAAAAAAAGGAAATATACGAAACTTTTTTTTCAAACCCCCACCATTTTGTAAAATTTTTTTTTTTTTTTTTTTTTTGATTTTAAATTTAATTTTTTTTTCTTATATTATATTTTCTTATTATATTTTAAATTTAATTTTTTCTTATATGTTTCGTATTCCTAGAATATCAGTAAAAAGCATATAAAAAATGGATAGTCAAAATAATTTTTGATTTTTTTTTATCGCGTCAAAAAAAAAATACCTAAAATTCGGGCTTCTAAAGCAGCATACCTCCTTATATGGTTGGTCATATGAGAGCAGCCCCGAGAAGATTATTTCCTATTAATCCCACCAAGCACACAGCAAATCGTTCCTGTTAGTCAATCTTTGCTCAGCCACCGTTTCAGCCGGCTTACCCCAACTCATTTCTATTATTTTAACGATATTTTCAACAATTGGTCTTCCTTACTGCAAATGTAGAAAGTGGTCTTATTTCTTGGCATATGTTGGCAAAATAAATTTATTACTTATTTGGTTTTTTAAGTAGTTTTTAATATTTTTATTAGTATTACGTATGTACTACATATATATTATATAATTAAGTACTAATAAATTTTTAATTTATAAGGATTTTCATACCAAATTTGCCATTTTAGTTTTTGCTCTCTATTTTATATTTACAAACAAGATTTATATCTAAAAGCAATTTATACTTTAAGCTTCTATAACTGAACTATTCTATTAACGTAATCTGTTTGGTTTCGAACACAGTTTTGAGTGTTATTAAAACCTAAAACTTTGTGTTTAGTTTAGATTCGACTAATAATTTGTTAAATGAAGAATTACTTCATACGCTGGGAACATTTAGTGATCTGGCTCATGTATTCAGAAAACATACTAATTATAATCTTTAAAAAGGTATATAAAATGACTTTTCCGTAAAAACACGCCGGTGTAGCCATGAAATGGTTTTAAATAATTTGTGATCTTGGTTTTATCTTAAGAAACGTCTCAATGTTTAAACATTCGGCATCGACCGACCAAACTTGAACCTCATATTAAGCGAGTGTTCGTTTCGACCAACTCAAACTACTTGGATCACTCGTTACTTCTTTAGGATATGTCACAACTTTCTTATGAGGATGCTTTTTTCTGAGACCAATCAAGTCAACCCGATACATGTACCCTAAATAAAGGAAATAAATGATTTACTTATACTATTGATATAGAAAAAAATCCATTATATTACCAATAGATGGCTTTTGCAATCCGAAATTTTTAAGCTTTCGTAGATTCCGTGCCGAAATTTTTAATGTTGCACCACGATCTGGAAAACCAATTGTCGACAATATCGATAAAAGAATGGAAATCGTTGAGCACGATCGTTGCGAAATCGCAACAAAATCAATACAGTTTTGAAGGGAATGGTTAGAAATCATGGAAAATGGGTCACATCAAGCGAAAACGGTGTGGTCGAATCGCAGTGTGTCAGTGCAAACGATAACTCAGGATTAACTGCCAGGAAAGAGTGGCTCTGTTTGTTGGTATTGGCAGGGAATCATCTATTATGAGCTCCAACCCTACGGTAACCTGCAATGACAGCAATTGGATCATCTGAAGTAAACTATCGCATAGAAGTGGCAAGCTT
The DNA here is from genome assembly GCF_024586455.1 of Bactrocera neohumeralis. Lineage (NCBI taxonomy): Eukaryota > Metazoa > Arthropoda > Insecta > Diptera > Tephritidae > Bactrocera > Bactrocera neohumeralis. The sequence goes on from NC_065922.1 coordinate 66,157,840, forward strand.
TGGTGAATAGGCTCGATAGCAGCTCGGGAAGTTTAGTTAGGATAATCTTATGCATAAACTTTATAGTTAGAACCTCGTAATGCCAGTGACTAAAGTGAATACTAACTGTTCCAGTCTATGACAAATGATTTTGCTTGCAAAACATTTCCCTCAAGAGGAGCTTATGAAAATCAAGGCTTCCAGATGCTTACTTTTAAGAACGAGGTATTATGAAATCAGCTTCGAAATATCAACAAGTTATGGAACGAAACGGTGCCTATTTCATGGATATCGAATAATTCCAATTATGCTTAATACAATCTGCAATGCAATGCAAAATAAGGGACTCGTTTTTACTGGACCTATCGTTCTGGGTACTGAAATCTCCACAGAAAAGCTTTCAAAAAATATAAAAAACAAGAAAAAACGTGAACTTCGGCTGCACCGAAGATAATATACCCTTCACAGGTGCATTTCTTTTAGTAACTATGTGTTCAGTTTGTATGAAAGCTATATGCTATAGTAATCCGATCTGAACAGTTTTTTCGGAGATTACATTGTTGGCTTAGAAAATAATCTATACCAAATTTGGTCAAGATACATTGTCAAATGTGAAATTTTTCCATACAAGAACTTGATTCCGATCGTTCAGTTTATATGGCAGCTATATGTTATAGTGGTCCGATATCGGCCGTTCCGACAAATGAGCAGCTTCTTGAAGAGAAAATGACGTTTGCAAAATTTCAAAAGGATATCTTAAAAACTGAGGGACTAGTTCGTATATATACAGACAGACGGACGGACGGACAGACAGACGGCCATGGCTGAATCGACTCAGCTCAACATACTGATCATTTATATATATACTTTACTGGGTCTCCGACGCTTCTTTCTGGGTGTTAAAACTTCGCGACAAACTTAATATACCCTGTTCAGGGTATAAAAAAATAATTAAGATGTAGTAGGCTATTTTGGTTAGCTTAAGCACATTTTAGCGCTTTTTAAAAACTTTTTCCCTCAGCAGTTCACACTACATACACCACACATTTAACTTGGAAAGCTTTTGACTAACAATGCTACTTTTTTGTGAATTATCAAACAATAACAGCACACCAACGTTAACTCGATGTGCTATTGTTCTCAAACCGCATTTACAGCAAATAACGGTATATTGTGTCACAGCGCCAGTTCGAAGTTCAAACGCTTATTTACTTTGAGTGACCTCTCAAAAGCTTTAAGTTTGTTATCAACTTTTTGAGTACACTTGAAACACTGTGCTTTATGTATTAGCGAAGTGACCAGCCAGGCATGCATTAAGTCATAATAAATTATTCAGAAAGGTAGCTCTTACCCCAAGCCACCTGTCAGGGATGACAGCCATGTCAAGCTGTAGCTTCGCCTGTGTGCAACAAGCTATACACCATAAAGCTTAGCAACAGCGTACAGTCCACCGCAAAAACCCAACAATGCGGACGCATCGAGCTACGGAAAACCGTGGGATCTTTTGTCTGCTTTTATTTTCACTTTCGACTCTCCCACTGTCTTATTACTCCCTTTTTATTTCTGCTTATTTGCTGCTTTCTCCTATATGTATGTGCATTTGTGTGTAGTGTGTAGAAATTTGTATTGTTGGACCCTCGGTCGACTTGTTGTTTAATGCCTGAACACACATTGGACTAATTACAGATTCACTGCCGTTTATACAACACCGCGCGGTCGTCAGACATTGTGTGAGAACGCGCCGCCAGACGATACGTACAACGGGACAGTGCGACGCATTCGTCAGGCGAACAGCTATAAGGAACTTAAGTTGCTGGTCGATAGACAGCTGCGGTGGAGGGACAAGCACGGCGTGACCAATTACTGCAACGGAAGGATTGACGCGCGCCCGAACGCCGAAGGTGAAGGGTTTTGTAGCCGCAAAGCGTTTAAGTGCGCCACAACAGGTAAAGGAAAAGACGAGAACTCATCAAAGCGGCAAATAAATAGCGGCGCTGACGTCAATGCAGACGGCGCTAATGCTAATGGAAAACTGTACGATTACAATGATGGGTATGCTGATGATGACGCTGACAATAGTGTTGCAAATGACAGCGTAGGGAAAGTGAAAGCACCAGCATTGCAAGTGCCACGTAGTAAACAAGCAAATAATAAACGAACTTGGTACCGAAAACTGCCAGCGGCTAAACAAACAGCGCGCACAGCTAGTGCCGAAAGTGTTGGCCACAAAGTAACACGAAATCAGCATTGCGCTACAGCACTTACAAAGGTTAGCACGTACGCACACAAAACGCGCCCACATAGCGTTAATTACCACAAAAACGTACAACCGTTTAGTGTAACCGCAGACGGAGCTTTAAGTACCACCGCAAGCTACTTGCGCTTAGCTTGTGAGTACTACGAGCAAGGAGTGTTGCGGCACGTCGAGTACCTGCAAGCAATCGGCCAGCGGAACGCCGCGCGTCGCGAGCAGCGCAGACTTGCCACAGCGTGCGCGCAAACGTCACAAACGACGCGCAGCAGCAGCAACGAGGGCACAGCTTCGCGCGACAGTAGCGCCAGCAATACGCCGGTTGATACGCCACGCGTGCGCAGCGCGGAACATTGCTTTCGTTTGACCAATTTATTGCGGCGCATTGGCCGTAGGCGTAGTTTCAAAGTTGGCTGCAGCGCCACTGCAATAAGCGCGCCGCAACATAATCCGTGCGCGATACGCGTTAACATTAAACCGTTTGTAGGACGCGCTGTAAAAGCATTAAAAGCGACGCGGCAAAAGAACGTCGCGGCGCCAATTACGCCGAGCACGCCAGCAGCGCATACAGCGCGTACGCCTGATGGTTGTAGCATGAACGATTATCTGAATGCCAATTCGTCAAACGCAATAAATACAACAACAGTGGCAGCACGCGCGCATTTCCATGAATTAATTGATCATCTAATGCAATTAGAGATAAGTGACATTGATGCGTCATTGCCGAAAATTACATTAACAGACTGTTCGACCATCGGTAATGCGGAGCCAGTAGAGGTAGCGCATACAGACACGACAGCAACAAGCCATAGCAACGATAACGCTTTTGCATTTCAATTTGACAACGTTTACAATAGCAACAATTTTAGTGCCTACAACGCGTTCGATACGCAAGTCGCTGAGCAAAAGCAGCTAGAGCAACAGGTACGCACAGCGGCGCGTCGTAAAGGTTTCACGCTCAGGCAAACGAAATTCGGTACATCGTATACGAGTCTCGATATTCCCGACGAAGTCCACTATAACAGCGAGGCGAGGCCACCGTAAAAGGTGAGACACGAATGCGAACGAGCAAAATAAAAGTGTATGTTATTACTTTCAAGACGTTGAGTTGTGTGGCCTGAAGATACTGAAGATAGATGCACAAAAGTCTTGTGGATAATAATAAATAATTGTAAGGGAGTGTGAGGCCATCGGTTTGATTTTTTTGGCTTTTCAAAGTTGTGAACATACTAGTTTCTGCATAACGCTTCACATACATTTGTAAATTTAGGTAATCTCAAAGGACTAATAACTTCAAATCGGCTCTGAAGAATTCAACTCACTCAAGTCGTAATTTTTAAGACCTTGAAAGTGATTGTTTTTAATATATTAATCTTCAGTTTGTAATGAAGTTGTTTATAAGGTGTCTCAGTGCGCAGCCTGCTTCGTACTGTGTTCGGGTAAGCAAGTCCTAAGGATATAAGCTTTTACTATAATTTTTTTCTATCCTGGTCTATGGCAACTACAAGTACAGCGTAAATTTTTAATCATTTCGCATTTACCTGGATCTCTGCGGATATAACCTAATAATATTTAGACTAACACTATAAATCCGGATCTGAACCTTTTGGAAGGAAATGTCGTGGCCTTTCGTATTAATCCCAACATATTTCAAAGTATAGGTTCCGGGTTTTATAATTGTCTTGAAAACAGTATTATACTCGAAGACTTAAGAGTTGGAACTCAGGTCAGTTGATTTGTAGACACTTTCACAGTACATTAACTACAGATAAATGAAGGTTGCTTCAGATATGTTTTCAGATTCCTTCTTATTTGGAGTCTTTATGTGGTCTAAGAAGAAAATATCTACTGGAAAAGCTTTTAAAATCTTAGATTTGCTCCTTGAGACAGAAGACGTTGGTTATAAGGCGCGGTTTAGTGCTTCCACTCTTGAATGTAGAACAAGAATCATGTTATATTCATGAGAAGAAAATAAAAAGTGTGAGTTTTTTGTATGAACTCTCTCTGAACCCTAATAGTTGTTTAATGGTTTCAAAGCTCAAAAGCTTCATAGAATGTTCATCAGTGCTTTTTGGCCAGTTGAAAAATTGTAAGACCCCTTCTACAAACGAGTATGTGTCAAAAGTCCGAAAAAGTATTTAACAAAAGGATTAGTTAGGGCTAGCTATAAGCTAATTTTGTAATGCGAGTCCAAATAGGTACATACGAGTATCTTAAATTTTGAATAAAATAAAGTTGAAAGTTGACTCTCATGTGCTTTTTCTTTTTACTTCAGAAAAAATCACATGAAAGCTTCCTTTTCAACTTTATTTACTTTTTGTGCTTTGGAAAAAGCACATGAAAGCTTCTTTTTTAACTTTATTTTGGAGCCGCATAAGATTAATTCTTATTTTTACTGAGATTATAGTAAATTAAGACGCATCTAAACTAATTACAGCCAATTTTTCGTTTTTTATTACTTTTCTTTGTTCTGCTACATATCAAAAACATGACCACAATTGTTTTATCTTTTCCTCCCCACAGCCTTGCCATCACTATTTGTACAAACTCAAGTGTCCTGCCACTTAACGCAACTTAAGCACAGCAGTAACTACTTCATCTCTCCAGAAACTCAATAAATAAGCGAAGTGTAGAAGAATTAACGAACCAACAACCGATCGATATCATCGTTAGCCATCGTAGCTTAACATTTTTCGTGCCAGCAGCCATTCATTGTCCAACTGAAGTGCGACATCAAGTGTGTTCAACCGTCAGAAGACCGTTACCACCGATAACATTATTGTTGTTGTTATTTTCTTTTGATTTATCCAACGGTTTTTCGCGCATCGTCGTCGCTGTGAACAATGGTTGCAATCGAACATCGTCAAAAGTCATCGACAGCAGCAACAGCAACAGCGACAGAGACTTCAGCAGCAACAATCAATATAGCCGTATTATCGCCAACATCGTCCGCCTCATCAACATCGGCTGCGTCAAATACGACCACCACCACCACTTCGAGCATTCAACAACAGCAGCAGCAGCAGCAACAACAACAACAATTACAAATAAAGAAAGAGGAGCAGGAGGAGAAACCGCATTTGGTGGACGACGAGATATTGAAAACCAATCAGAAATCGCCAATAAAACAGAAACTGGCTAAAATGTCGGAGTTGGAATCACCCGCCGAGATACAAAACTCGGAGAAAAAACAAGCACATAAACCAACTGCCGGCGCTGTCTCGAAGAGTGCGGTTAGTCAGCGTAATGTCGATATAAAGATTGCCAAAAAATCGAACTTGGATGCGGCCACTAAGGAGCTTACGAAGAAAGTACTCAAATTGGATTTGACGGGGAAGGAGTTGGACGAATTTTCGATTAAATCACCCAAATCTCCAATTGGTAAGTTGTAACTATGATAGAAAAGACACTTAATAAGTAGTTACCAGAAACTTAAAAAAGTAAACAGATTTGTTCAGTGGACAGAAAAGCATGTATGCCAAAGGGAACGTAACTGGTTAGTATCCTAACCACAACTCTGAGTTTGGTTTTGATTAGACCGAAGAATTGAATTCACGGCTTCTATTACAATATTTCCAAGAAGCCTGTCGAAATACTACAAGTTATTATAGTAATCCAGCAAACGCTTAATATATCCAAAGTGATTGGGAATGTCTAATTTGTCCCAACCATGCGAGATCTCTGCCAGCACACCATACCAAGTAAGCTGCCTGATTAGAAGTTTTAAGAAGCTTAACACATTACCGTCGTTTTGATATAAAGTTTGATTATTCCTAATTGACTAAGTTAGTTGGTTCTATAGAAGTCCTTTTTTAAAAATAACGCCTCGGAAGTTTCACGCTTGGACCTCCTCCTCTCAGCCATAAATCTCTCTTGGTGATCCGACGTAACAGCTACCAATATCGTGAAGAAACATGGGAGTTGTCTTATAACCGAAATTTCACTTATAAGCTATTTGGAATGCTTGTCTAAATATTTTGAACAAATGCTAATCTTTTGATCATAAATACCATTGAAGTGTAAATATTTCTTCCGAATGGTTATACTTTATAAAATTTTATGGGTTAAACGCTTTTTACTATGCTGGAACTTTTTTAAAGAAAATAAACAGAGAAACTTCAAATTTAATGAGGAATGTTTATTATCATTCGAAAGGATACTCTGAGACATTTATTTTTTGAAGATTATCTCTTTCAAATGTTGACCGCGGCTACGTCTCAGATAGTCCATCCGTCAACTGGCGAATGATACGCATGATATATTCCTCAAAGGCCTGAATCCAAGCGGGATTGGCTGCATAGACTTAAGACTTTCCATAACCCCACAGGAAAAAGTCTAACGGTGTGATATTACACGACTTGGTGGCCAATTGACCGGTCCAAAACAATAAATCAATTGATTGATGCGATGTGTGGGAAGTGGCGTCGTCTTGTTGAAACCAAATATCGTCGAGATCACAGGCTTCGATTTCAGATATAAAATAGTCGGTTATCATAGCGCAATAACGGTCGCCATTGACAGTTACGTTTCCACTTTTCATAATATGTGGACCGAAGATTCCACCGCTCAACAAACCACCCCAAACCATTGCTTTTTCTGGATAAAATGTCAGCTCTTGAATCTGTTCAGGTTGCTGTTTGCACCAAATGCGGCCACTTTGTTTGTTTACATATCCATTGAACCAGAAATGGGCCTCATTGCTGAACAAAATTTGTCTGGAAAACAACGGTTCTTCTTGAAACTTTTCAAGAACCCATAGAGCTTAGCGATGTCACTTGAGAAGGTCGAGCGCCTTCAGTTCTTGCAGTTTTCGACGTAAAATGCGTCAAGTCGTTTCATTTCGGTCGAATGCTATCCAATAATGAATGATGGGTCTCCAGATGGGGGATGGTGTTGCGAATGGTACGCTTGGTAGGCCGATTATGTTTACCATAAGTTGAGCGAATTACGCGAATTACATTCTTTACAAAACAGAAATTTTCGTACTGAAGTTGAACGATTTGTAAACGTTGTTCAGGTGTAAGTCTTCCCATAATGAAATGCCAGACAATACTGAACAAAAATAACATGAAAAAAAGGCTATTGAAAAAAGTATCTCTACTTGGATCAATTTCTTTTCTTTCTTTCTTTTAAGTTATATACATAATTTCACTCTTTGATATCTTGCAGCGCGCTTACCACATCAAACATCACTTACCTCCTCAGTCGATGTGGAGGATCGCAAAACGTTACGTGAGGCCTTATACCAGGGTATATTTCATCGTCATCGAAGAACCATCTTTGCCGTCGGCAGCTTCTTACGCATGTTACGCAGTCGCAATTCACAATACAACACCATACGCAGCTCATCCGAGGGCGAGGATGTGGATGAGGTTAGATAAGACAATGAAAATGTGTAGACACACCAATCTACAGTTATAAATCAATAAATTAACGGTTATATGAGAAAGAAAGATACAAAAAATCATACAAACACATATGCATACATACAAACAATTATATATTATATATGTATCATAAAACATAGAAAGTAATGATAAGCGTATTTATGTTACGTGAGCGATATAAATAAAATATTACTGTTAACAAATGCAAATCATACAAGCAGAGATAATACAAATAGGTGCAATGTTGATGGTGCGATAGTGCGGCCGCTCCTAAATCTACCATATATTCAGTTATATATTTGTTTGATAGTATGAAGTATACGCCGTCTTCGCTGCGCCAAACCTTCTAGCATGACGAATCGAACAAGCAACTGGCATAAAAGCAAGTGACTGGCATAAACTGTAAGTAGCGAAAGAGCAAGCGTTTTTCTCACACATGCTCTCTTGTATTGAATGGAACTACAAGTATATTGTTGCTCTCCATTTTACATTTTTTGGTAAGCGAGCGGCGAAACGAAGACGGTTAAGGCAGGCAAACAATGACAAGGAAGCCACATATAGTAATGTCTGCCGCGCCACACTCATACATACATACATATAGGCACACATATATCTACTTATTTAACGAAAGTTGTTAGTTTATTAGTGAAAAGGTGAAAATATTCACGCAAGAATTTACGAAAATTGCGAAATAGCGAGTGGTTCTACTTATTTTTCTCCACAACACATATTCATACTTATGTATGTAATTACCAAAAAATGCAAAAAATTCTAAAAAAATAACAAACATATTTTGTAGTCCCCTTTTTAGTTCTACTTACTGTAAATTAGCATGTAGCTTTGTAGCTAAATAATTCTGTAAGCCCTGCAAGTGTATGAAATAATTTGAAGATTGTAAGTATATTTTGCACGATTCATTAAAATTTTAAGAAATGTCATTTTATAACTGCAAAATCGCTTGCTTTAATATATAAAATGTATTCGTGTAGTACTTAGTTTTCTTACTACGAAAAAAATCGAGCAAAAAAATATATACACACATATATATGAAGAAAATATTTTAAATCAAATGCATATAAACCTAATAAATTTGTTATACCAGTAGTTGTCGCATGTATGAGACAAACGAGTTTTATTATATACATACATACAAACATGAGTAATATTTTTCAAACAGTTTTGCTTAACACATTCCGTATAAGCCGAATAACCTCGAATTAGTTACTTACATACATAATAAATGATATAAATATATAACAAATAAAAAAAGACCGGACTTTTTATTGAAAAAAATTGAATGTAAGTAGGTTAGGTTAGGTTAGGTTAGACAGGCCGGTTGTCACACCACACTTAACCCGTGAGCAAAAAATAGTAAGACTTTGTTCATAATTTTAAAATTTTTAATTTATTCTTCAAAATTTATGTCACCCCCTCAAAGTAATCCACCTTGGCCACAATGCACTTGTGTCATCTTTTTTTCCAATCGCCGAAACAGTTGGTAAAATCAATTTCCGGAACAGCCTTTGCTTCAATTCACTCCAAACGGTTTCCCTGGAGCTGTTGTTTGAGATAGCCAGAGGTCAGACGGAGCTAAATCAGCCGATTACTGTGGCTGTGGCACGCTATTGGTTGAAAATTTGGCGAAAACCGCTTGAAGAATCAATGCAATATGCGTGGTCCAAAAACAAAAAGTTGTCGCCCCATAATTCCGCCCTCTTTTTATACTCTTCCAACAACTTGCTACACCTAACGGCTTTTTCCTAACGGTTGCACGTATCGGAGCACTGCCACACCCACAAATCGCCATTAACCGAAAATATAGAAAGTACCATAACTAAGCACTGAATAAGAATTTCTACCGACAGTGTGAAAATGGATGAAATCGGAGAATAACCCCGTTCACTCCCTCATATAACGGTATTGTTCAAAACTACTAAAAGCGCGATAAATCAATAACGTAATACGCCAGAAGCATTAAAACAGACTATCGAAATGGTATGGGAGAGCTTTATGGGGCCCGGTGTGAAAATTGGTCGATGGGTGTGGCACCGCCGATTTCGACAAAATTCTGTACGTAGCATTCTTTTGACATTCTAATGTTCCATTGTGGAAATTGACGAAATCGGACAACAACAACGCCCACTATAGCACAATTGTTATTATTCTTCCGATATTCCAACGATGGCAGTAAGATTTATGACTATTAACTGATTTTCAGGCAGCTTTATTTTATTAACGTGTTAATCGTCAGTTGATGTTGATGGCCGTCCTGGACGTGCTTCATCGTCAACGCGTTCTCGACCCTCTTTGAATAATTTGTACCAATCAAAAACATTTTCTCGCCCGACCATGAACAAGTTCGAATAGCAATTACCCGATGAACAGCAAAGCGGTGGGGTCGATGAATTGCTGGCCGAACTATTCAAAAACGGCGACGAAGAACTGATAAATAGCATGCATCAGCTTTTTTATAGAATATGGTCGGACGAAAGCAACGATCGGAATTTAAGTGTGCTTTGTCCAATCCACAAAAAGGGAGACCCCCAACTACAGTGATTAAAGCCCACCGTCAATAAACTGATGTGACCTTATCAGTATGGCTTTAGGCCTAGAAAAGAGGATCGACACACACCACCTTTTCGTTGATTTCAAAGCTGCTTTTGACAGCACAAAAATTAGCTACCTTTACGCCTCTATGTTTGAATTTGAAACTAATACGGCTGAGTAAACTAACGTTGAGCAATACCACAAGCTCCGTCAGTATCGGGAAGGACCTCTCCAACTCTCCAAACCTCGTTCGATTCCAAACGAGGTTTGGAGCGTTGGAGAGCTGAATAGAGAATATGCAATCTTCTAGAGTTGCTGGTGTACTCGTATGCCGATGATATTGATGTCATTGACATCAACATCCGCGCCGTTAATTCTGCTTTCTCCAGACTGAATAAGGAAGCGAAGGAAATGTGGTCTGGTAGTAAAGGAGGGCAAAAGAAAATATCTCCTGTCGTCAAACAAACAGTCGTCGCACTCACGACTTGGATCCCACGTCACTGTTGACAGTCATTACTTCGAAATCGTTGACAAAAACGGAGCATTAACAGCTAAAACAATGTCAGCCTTGAAATCCAAAGCAGAATAACTCTTGCTAACAAGTGCTACTTCGGACTGAGCAGGCAATTCAGAAATAAAATCATCTCTTGACTAATAAAAACCAAACTCTACAAGTCACTCAACATTCCCGTCCCGCTATATGGTGCAGAGCCATGGACGACGACAACAACTGATGAGTGGGCGTTACGAGTTTTCCAGAGAAAGGTTCAGCGAAGGATTTATGGTCCTTTGCGCATTTGCAACGGCGAATATGGCAGTCGATGGAGCGATGAGCTGTATGAGATACGCCAGCTACGCTAGCTAGGGTAGAGCACTGGACGCAGTACCCGCCGGGGAAGCAGAGGCAGAGGAAGACCTCCAATCCGTTTGAAAAACCAGGTGGAGAAAGACTTGACTTCAGCGATAAGGAAGAACGACCGAAGAAGAGGAAGAAGTCTATACAAATGTTATTTAAAATAAAACATCTGGTAAAATAAACTTTATTAATATTATGACATCAGACGATTGTATATTGTACATAAGTATGCATGTATTTATGTACATTTCCTATAAAGATACACAATATATTACAAAAAATAAAAACTAGTAAAAAATAACTTTAAATATCGTGTTTTAGATGTGTAATTCATCGTTGAAATTGGCACGATTGTACAATGAACGGTTAGCGCCATAGTTGTTGCGGTTCAAACCCAGACAACCACGACGCCAGAGTGCAACGGACCCTAACAATATTGGGACGCACAATAAAATGCCAACAATCAGGCCGACTAAGAAGAGACCCACATTCGAACTACTACCAGCTACGTTACAATTTAAACTATTCTCCTCTGAGGCAAGTTGAATGAGCGGTACACTTCGTAAAGCGTTCGGTACATAGCAGTTGACATCGTGTGTCCACAATGGAGTGGTGTTGTTTATTTGCACCATCAACACTTCAATGAGCCAACGATTGCTACAGTCACAGGTCCAGTAGTTGTAGCGCAAATCCAGTTCGGTTATTTTGTCCCAACGTTCAAATAATTTATGCTCCAAAGCTGTTAGGTTGTTATTGTGAATGTGCAGCTGAAAAACGATACAAATATTTATGATTTAGTAATGAAGGGCGAATTAGGAACTTCAAATGGTTAACAGCAGTTTATGTCTTTGGCGGCAGACACTATACTCAACTCTGACTCACATAAAGAAATCACATAGGGGACTCACAAAATGGAGCCAAATATCAACTTGGCTCGGAATCTTTGGACTTTGTACAGAGTAATACAAACAACTTCCACTTTCCTTTGGGTTTTTTAGCGCAAGAGTGATCGCAAGAGATCTTCTGATCTCTTTGCTCTCAGTAACGCTAGCCTCTCCTTAGTTGTGTGACTTTTAAGAAGCTCCTATTGGCGTCCATACTGTAAGGTTGGCGATCTTTCCAGGCGCCATCTGCAGACGGTATGTGAAAGAAGATGAGGTGGAAACAAGTTAACACTTCCTGCTTGACTGTCCCGCGTTTGGGAGGTAGTAGAGCAATAGATTATTCAACTGAAGGGTTTAAGCAAACTTTCTGTATACAACATTGTTTGGAAAGACTCGCCAACTTTTCAAAAATATATTAAATTATCATGGCCGTTTTAAAAAAATTAAATTATTTAAATTTTCATAATAATTTTAAAAGTAGTTGCCACCAGTTTAAAATTTTTAGTTCAATATAATTAATGAAATTGAATTGAAACTGAAACCGAACTTTCAAAATTAAAAAAATTTAGATTTGAAAAAAAAATTACAGGTTTTTGACATCTTTTTAAAATATTGATTGTATTTAATTAATAAATAAATTCAAATATTTCAATAAGATACCCAATTAAACAGGTTCAAGGAATATTTCTGAAAATTTTAAACTTCAAATTTATTTTTGTAGATGACTTTCAAAGAAATTTTACAATAAACACAGCAAATATTAAAAGAAAAAGTTGCCACCTGTTTGTAAGCTTTAATGTTAAAAAATTGTAACGCATAGTTTTACATTCTTTAAATAGTTTTGGGGAATACCGCAATGCGGCAGTGCTTTGCCTGACAATTTCTGTTTTCAGACTGTCTTGAGAACTAAGATTTCTGTGCCTCTGAAGCGCTACATTATGCTTACCATTAACCAAAAGTTATTTTTGACCTAGCAAAAAACTGTACTAATGCTCCAAGCAAACTATACGTTTAAATGTGAAAGAACTTTAGTGAACAGGGGTACTATTTTGGTCTGAGTTCTTAAGTCAGGTTTAAGTATAATTCATAAATGTAGAGTGTAGCCACATTTTCTACATAACATCGCTGTAATTTACCTTCTCCATTGGTGGATAAGACAATATTTCCGGGTTTGTTGTGTTCTTCGAAAATGCTCTCACATCTATTCTGCCCAATTTCGGATTGCTCGCCAAGATTAGAGTAGTTAAGTCTAAAAAAGGAGAAAATTTTAATACTCAAACATTGAAAAACTGTGCGTTATTAGCATACTCTGCAGCTCCGCAAATGCGCCGGCACCGATTTCCTCCAGATCTGGCATATAAGACATGCTCAAGTACCTCAAAAGCGGTAGAGTTGGAAATACGCTATTTATATACATAGAATGAAATTTAAAAACATCAGGGTAAAATATTTCAACAACACATACTTATCTCCAGTCAAATTGCCTATTGGATTTTCGTCGAGTACTAACTCACGTAGATTTGGCGCCAAGTTCAAATCATCTGGTAGCTCATCGAACAGGTTGCCGGTTAAAATGATTGTTTCCAAATCACGTGGTCCGTGAAAAAGATAATCGGGTAGCTCTGATAGTTCCATGAATGACATGTCCAAGGTCTTGATATATTTGTAGAATGAGAGAGAAATTAATAAATGTGCAGTACCTTGTTAGAAAAGTTAACGTGGTGCCAGTATATTAAATGTAACGGCATATGTATACATATATAGTAAAATGTGTGGTTCCAAATAAAGGTATAGTATAACGTTCTTTGATCTAAGCAAAGCCAAGAGATCGCTTTCAGTACTACAAATTCTTACAATGTCTTGAGTTTAATGAGAAAAGCACTGCAAAGAAAGATTTCTTCGCAATTTTTTCTACTTGCGCTCGATGTTTGGTTGGTCTAACAGCAGTTTCATATGACATTTCAAAAGGTATTTAGTGCCATCTGTTTGCAAGATGGACGGCACAACTCACAACTTGTTTCAAAATTACTTTAATAGTTCAGCTTCGCCTACCTTTGGCTGCCATGTGAGATCCCTAGAGAATTGATCGTTAAAGTTTGTACTATTTTTGTACCTTCATTGCGCTGAAAGATTAAGTCCACGAGCAAATAATAAGAGGGCTTTAGAAGCTTGAAAAAATCGGATTTTTTTTACTTCAATGTCTTTAAAAATTATTTAAGAATATGTCCCCTAAGTTATAGATGGGAATTCGAAATATGTTCGAAGCTAGAAGGGAAATAGTGACCGAGCGTCTAGCAGATAGATTGGCGCTTGGACAGAAAGCAAAAACTTTGACGCGCGATTTCTCGGTTTTTCATTTTTACGATTTTTCTTAAGCGTGTTGGACGAATTAGATGTAAATATCCGCCTTATTTCGGTACTTAACCATAAGTAGGATGAATGAACAAGGTGTGAGTGTTAATTGGGAACCTCTTAATATATCAAAAAGCTGCTTATAAAACTGGTTGAATAAAAGTAATAATACCAAGATATTTGGAACTCAGCATATTGGATGGAGTTCAGACTTAATTTACATGGCCGTCCGGTTCAGGTTTTCGCTTTAATCTCATCTCCAGAGGAGTGATAAAGTACCTGTTCATATTTAGGCATAGAAATTCTATTATTTTCTCTTCAATCCCATCCATAAAAATTCAACTGCAGTTTTTCGAGACACAAGCTGATGCTATATATATTATCTACAGACTACTTTTCGCATTCTACACTGGCCACTGTAAGCTCAAGAAGCACTTATGTAACATGGGCCAAACTTCTTGTGCAAAGTGCCGGTTCTGCGACAGGGAGCCTAAAACTCCAGAACACCTGATAATTGACTGCATAGCAGTCCGCAGATGCACGATAAAGGCCTTGGATCTATGTTTCCAAATATGCATCACATCGCCTCACTAGCACCTAGCAGTATATTGGAATTTATCAATATGCTGGGGCTAAATGGGTCGTTGCAACTTAGGAGAGGGCACAATAGACTCTAGGTCGCGGTGCAATCCTCATATATTTATCTTATTTTATATTCTCTAATATCCCTATCTTTAACGAACATATAGCTTTGAGTCTAATTGAATTCTCTAAATCTATATATGAGAGTTATTAATCTCTCAAAGTTTCTTACTTACCTTCAAAGACAACAAACCCGAAATAGCTATGGCTGCATTGTGGTCGACCACTTGAAATGTATTGCCGGACAATATCAAGGTCTCTAAATTTGGTAAATGCTCAAAAACATCCGAATCCAAACTGTGCAAATCATTGTAGCCTAAATCCAATTCAATCATTTTGCCCAAAGGCAAATAGTCATGCACATCGTAGGCGCCTCGAAATACATCGGGATCTAATGTTTTAAGTTTCAACTTATTGTGTGACAAATCCAATTTAGCCAATTCTGTAAGATTAGCGAAAGCGGACTTGGCAATAGTTTCAATTTGATTGAAACCTAGATATAAATTTTTAACTGGATAGTTGGGAAAGCCTGTAAGATTTGTAATATTATTGTGCTCAAACTTGATAATGTCGAAAGTGACATCGCCATTTTGTAGAATCTTCCATTCGTCGTCGCTAAAGAGCAGATTCATTTTGCTTTGACTACAATCGATCTGCGAGTAATCGGGATTGCTTAAGCAGGTGCATTTTTTGCACAGATCACTTTTCATAACATTTATCTGAAAGTATTGAGAAAGAAAGTTGAGTTTATTGAGTCATAATAGTGAAATACAGGTATAAAAAAGGATATTTTTTAATAATAAATCTATACATAATGGAATTTGGTATCCCCGTAAAACTAATACGGCTGTGTAAACTGACGTTGAGTAACACCAAAAGCTCCGTCAGGATCGGGAAGGACCTCTCCGAGCCGTTCGATACCAAACGATGTTTCAGACAAGGCGACTCCCTATCGTGCGACTTCTTCAACCTGCTTCTGGAGAAAATAGTTCGAGCTGCAGAACTAAATAGAGAAGGTACCATCTTCTATAAGAGTGTACAGCTGCTGGCGTACGCCGATGATATTGATATCATCGGCCTCAACACCCGCGCCGTTAGTTCCGCTTTCTCCAGGCTGGACAAGGAAGCACAGAAAATGGGTCTGGCAGTGAACGAGGGCGAGACGAAATATCTCCTGTCATCAAACAAACAGTCGTCGCACTCGTGACTTGGCTCTCACGTCACTGTTGACAGTCATAACTTTGAAGTTGTAGATAATTTCGTCTATTTAGGAACCAGTATTAACACCACCAACAATGTCAGCCTGGAAATCCAACGCAGGATTGCTCTTGCCAACAGGTGCCACTTCGGACTGAGTAGGCAATTGAAAAGTAAAGTCCTCTCTCGCGAACAAAAGCTAAACTCTATAAGTCACTCATAATTCCCGTCCTGCTGTATGGTGCAGAGGCTTGGGCGATGACAGCCACCGGCCACGGCGAATATCGCATTCAATGGAACGATGAGCTGTACGAGATATACGCCGACATTGACATAGTTCAGCGAATTAAAAGACAGCGGCTGCGCTGGCTAGGTCATGTTGTCCGGATGAAGGAAAACCCTCCAGCTTTGAAAGTATTCGACGCAGTACCCGCCGGGGGAAGCAGAGGAATAGGAAGACCTCCACTCCGTTGGAAGGACCAGGTGGAGAAGGGCCTGGCTACGCTTGGAATATCCAACTGGCGCCACGTAGCGAAAAGAAAAAACGCCTGGCGCGCTGTTGTTAACTCGGCTATAATCGCGTAAGCGGTGTCTACGCCAAATAAGAAGAAGAAGAAGTGAATCGATTTCGTGATAACAAGGGATACCTTAGCTGAAACGTATCCCCTTCAGTATTCGCAAGTCATGTTTTGACGAAACTAAAATTCGGCTGACATGCAGTGAGGTCTACTAAACATATAATTTACTTTTTTACGGCAATGAAACCGTTAACGTTCGGGGAGCTATAAATATCTCTCTGGTCTAAGCTTTTACGTATGCTATGGAACTTTAACTGTAGAAAATAGTTCTCCTATAACTATCATCTTTCACCTTAAAAGAAAACGTTCCAAGTTTTCAGTCTTATCAGACAGACTACTGGGTTTTAAGGAAAATATTATACAAAGATTAACAGAGAGTTAACACGGACAGTAAAAGAGTAGAAACTTCGTCTACTTTTTTTGTTTTCCAGGCTTTTGAAAGTGCTGTATCCATAATAAGATTCCTTTTTTTTTTGTTTGGTTCTGTGTATAGATAGTGTCTTTCTTTTTCATACGATTCACTTACCTTCGGCGCCGGTGTCGTCGCTTCAGTAGTTGCATTGGCATTTTTCTCCATGGAGTCGTCAGCCGCTGTTGCTAAAGAAGTACATAGCACGACTAATGTAATGGTCGACAGCCAATTTCTTTTCATTTTCATGCGTGATCTATGGATAAGAGAGAGAACAAGAGAGTGAGTACACACATTTTTCCAATTCTGGATGTGTAGATATAATGTTTTCAGTACAATATCTGATTTTTTTGGTTCTTAACTTTTGTAAGAACATTGTTTATGATGTCCAATATCTGGGCTTTCAAAGATAACAATACTTGTATTTATTTTTAATTTACATATTGTATCAAAACGATTTCTTTCAAACATATATATCCCTCATTAAGTCAGAAGAGATCCAGTGTTTTAGTTGAAGCTTATATGGAATGTAGATGCACTATTTAGTATCTAAATTCGGTAATACTTAAAGTTTTAGGTTAGTTCTAACCCTCTGACAGACTCAATGGATATTACTATTAATAAATTCACTTCAAAGACAAGTAACAAGGGCTTTAATGCAGTTCTTTTACAATTAAATCAAAAGTTAAATTATAATAAACAAATCGACTTTTCTAACCGTTCCAAGGCTCTGCCAGAGATTGAAGAATACTTGTAATAACCGTATTTGTTAAAAAAACTTTTTCATTTCCGCCAAGATAATTAATAGGCGTACCCGTCATCAATCCCAAATAGAGAGCTTTGTGGGTTAATTAACCAATCATTTTATCATACGGATAAAAATTCCGATTTTAGATATCATCAATTTCCGATTCAAGATAAAACACAATTTTTATAGAGTGGTCTTTCTAAGTATGGTGTCTGGAAATATTGTAATTTGCGGTAAGTTCCTTTATAAAGGATGCTCCATTTCGAGGTACCCTACTTTTTTTTTTAAGAAAAAACACAGAAACTTCAAATTTAAAGGGTAATATTTACTATCATTCGCAAAAACATTCTTTGGCATTACTTTTTTGACTATTATCTCTTTCAAATGTTTGCCACGACTAAGTCTCAGATGGTTCATCCGTTGAGTCCAACTTTCGATGACTCGGTCGAGCATTTCGACTGGTAACTGTCGAATGACACGCGTGATGTTTTGCTCCAAGTCCTGAATCTCTTTCAAATGTTTGCCACGACTAAGTCTCAGATGGTTCATCCGTTGAGTCCAATTTTCGATGACTCGCCCGAGCATTTCGACTGGTAACTGGCAAATGACACGAGAGATGTTTTGCTCCAAGTCCTGAATCGAAGCGGGATTGTCCGCATAGACTTAAGACTTTACATATTCCCACAGGAAAAAGTCTAAAAGTGGGACTTGGTGGCCAATCGACCGGCCCAAAACGTGAAATTATCTGCTCACAAAAGTGTTCTCTCAACAAATCCGTTGATTTATGCGATGTGTGAGAAGTCTTGTTGAAAAAATGACCCCGAGTTCGCGAGTTTCAATTTCTGGTATCAAATTTGATGGTTTAATTTTCACCGGTAACATTTATGGAGAAATATTGATCAACGAATCTATCGGCCCACAAACAGCACCAAAACATTTTTTTTTTCGGGATAAAATGACAATGCTTGTTTACACACCCATTAAGCCAGAAATGACCCTAAGCGCTAAAAAAATTTGTCTCGAAAACTTTGGATCTTCTTGGAACCTTTCAAGAGCCTATATCTCGACGTAAAATGCCCCATGTCGTTCTATACGTCAGTCCGAGTTGCTGCGAATGGCGCCTAATCGTCTCCCCACGGTCTTCGTATACACTCTCAGCTACAGCTGCTACATTTCCTTCACTGCGTGGCGGTGAATATTCGCTCGAATATTATACAATAATGAATGCTGCGCCTCAAGATGGGTGATGGTGTTGCGAATAGTACGCTGAGTAGGCGGATTGTGATGACGGAGTGCTTCACGTTACAAAACGTGAATTTTCGTAATAAAATTGAACGATTTATAAACGTTATTCAGGCGTAAGTCTTTTCATGATGAAATGCCAAACAATACTGAACAAAAACGACATGACAGCTTGACAAGACTCACGCATGATCTGTCAAAAAAAGGCTATAGAAAAAGTAACTGCACTAGGATCAACCGTTATTTCTATTGACGTAGTGTTAGGTTTAGATAGGTTCACTAATACTACGAAGGACTTTGGTTCTTTACCAGCTGCTTTAATGTTTGTAGGATCTAACATAAGTATATAGAAGGTGGAAAAAGCTCGATAGAAGCTCTTTAATCCAACACAGTAGAATATGGTTGAACGTTTAATGTTGGCTACGCTTGATTTATGTGCTATTTGTTTGTGCTTTTAATAATCAATTGGATGAACAATTCCGCTAGCAATTTTCGAGTTAGCGAAATATCGATAACCTCAACGATATTATATTCTCCGTTACCTCTAATGCGTCCTAACCAAGTAAGAAGGAAATAAATGATATGACAGTCGTGCCGTGACTTTATAGTGGAGTGCGTTTGACAGCTAAACAGTTAGTGACGTAATTATTGAATTCATGGTAAGACTTTGTTTATAAATACTTTGTAAGTATGACAGTTCCTTTCGTTTATGACGTAGCGTGTCACAAACTTGTAGTCCAATAGCTTTGGTATTAACTGTATTTTTTAAACAATGAAACTAATAATAGTCGTCCGAATGTCACATTCTATGCGTCAATATACTATTTATCATACAATACTATCGATTTTCACTCGTAACTAACGATAACAGAATTACGCTTGTCATTTTGAAGTATAAAAATTAAAAATCATTGGTTCTTTGGAAAAAAAAAAGCCTCAATATAAATTTTTTTTTAATAAATTTATGCACGCTATTAAAATTACAATTTCGCTTAAAATTTTGTAAATTTTAATTTTGCTGACTGTATATTACATATGTATGTAATTTAGTAAATTTCACTACACTTTTAATGCACTTATTGGAAGTTTGTGACTCAACTGATTGTTATCGCTCATAAAACAGTAAAATCAATAGATAAATTGGGGCTTATCATTTCATATTCACATATGTATATAGTCCGTTAATGCACGTCTACTTCAATATCAAAGCTTTGAAAAGCTAATAAACTATATATGTCTGAATATTTCGCAGAAAAACATATATTATTTATTTATTTTTTAATTGAACCGCTTAACTCTACTTTAACTTACAGTTAGTAGCCAACACAATCGAATCTAAACACTTACTGAAAACGCTTTCGAGGCAGCGAAATCATTTTATGCATATCTTATCACTGCCGCTTCGTACTTTATGAAATTGGTTATAATCTTATCAGTACCACATAACTTTGTTGGGCTAAGAGTATTGTTATGATGCTTTAACGTAACTGCCGTTATCATGTTACTCTTTTCGAAAAAGTGAGAGACTTCGCCTAATTGGAATTCGCCGTAATAGAATGGTGGTATTCATTATTTTGTGTCATATATTCAACAATGTTAGCCTTGAAATCCAACGCAGAATCACTCTTGCCAACTAGAACCTGTTGGACTGGATAGACAATTGGAAAGCAAAGTAATCTCCCGACAAACAAAGACCATACTCTACAAGTTCCCCATCATTCCCGTTCTGCTATATGGTGTAGAGGCATTCTTTTAGCTCGACGCATTTGATTCTGCGCTGTTCAAAATTTTGTAACTTGCTTGAATAACCGCGTTTATGGTGGTCTGCAAAGTACGTCTCCGTTACGGCGCTAAACTTCTCAAATGTTTGTTCGATGAGTGAATTTTTTAAGTTGGGGTTAGGACAGCAATTCGTAGTCCTATTAGACCATTTTGGCGACAGCGGTGAGCCGGCAAGTTGTCATGGTAAAAAGGCACTTTGTTCTTCGCCAGATAGCAACGTTTTTCCATGCGTTTTGATATGTCTACTGTTTCAGCCATCTTCCCTCTGCGGGTAGGGGGGACCCCCTTTGGGCTCGGGGGAAACCGAATATACCCATGGTAAGGCATGCCTGTCGTAAGATGCGACTAATATCCTGGCCATCGGTCCAGAGCCGTATGGAAGCTCAACTGGTAGTAGCTTCGGCTTCGAGGTTTGACCGGAGACTTAATTCTGGTACCACGGAGAGCAGTAGCCCTTGGAGGTAACTCCAATCTGCTCATTGGGTTTGGCCCTTTGTGGAGATTCGTGGTGGTTGTGGTTAAAACCCAAATGCGGGAAGAACTGACCTTGTCAGTTGAATGTGGAGTTGCATTGCAACCGGGTGCCGGACCCAAAGCACGGCAGAGGTTTTAGATGGCCCTCGAACCCGACCAAGGTGGTTAGTGTGTCCATGCCAGACTGCCAATTGGTACTGAAAATGCTTAGCATTCTCAGGGCGCTGCTCAACGCATTGATTTGATCCGCCGTGCTTTTGAGCGCCGTGGAGTAAGGCTGTCGTCAGCAGGGACCCACGTTAAACACACCAGATGTTGTTTCAGTCATCTCGCGCGCCTTTAAGCAATGGTCTGTATATACAGCATCGATATATACGATAATATACTACACGATAGTAAATTCTTACACTAGTGGCGCCTTCGGTCGGTACTTATTGGATCGCTCACATATGAGTCTGTTGAATGCTTCAGCTCACCAATAGTGCAGTCCGTAGCTGTAAAATCTGTAAAAAACATTCAATATACTTTCTCCAGTCATGAAGCTCTTTAGAAACGTATCCTATTTCATAAAAAGCTCATTGGAGGAAAAAGTAAACTCCGAAATTCTCTTTGACCACAACTAATAATTGAAAATATATTCTGTTATTATTCGGAATAGGCATCGATTCTCTAAGAATTTGGAAAATGATACCCAGTAGCTTTGGTAGCCGTGTTGATTTAGATCTGAGCCAAGTAGATTTCAATGCCCTTCAAACAGCCAACCAATCTTTCTTTTGCTTCACGTCTTTCTTTATCTGGCACCTTCAGCTGGTACTTAATTAAATTCTTACTGATTCTATAGTTTTTCTTTCACAAATACGAAATAATTTGCAAGTGTTCGTTCACTCTTACTCCAGCCCATAAGTCATAAGACAAGACTTTCTTCCATAAAAAGTATTTCTTATGAGATAAGGCCGAGCATTCCAAAAAATCGAAAATCTTTTTACTGTCAAATTTTTCCTTCAAATTGTACGGAGTCCGTTCACTCTTACTCCGTTAAGGGGTTACATGGGTTTCCTCGAGCAAAAAACGGACTTTTTTCAATAATTTTTTTTTACATGTAAAAAATTAAATATTTTAATGAAATTTTTTGTATTTAAAAGACTCATATTTAATAAACATTTTGTAAAATTTTCAAAAAAAATATAAAAATGGCAGTCATTACGACGCCATTTCCGGCAGTCCTTCGGAAAAAAGGTGCATCCGCGTTGTCAGCAGAACTTCTTTCAGGATCATCTGAAATAAAAATTAAAAATACGTGTTTTAGTAAAGACAATAAACTAGGTATTGGACGAAGGAAAAAAAATGAAAATTGGATTTTTGGCAGACGTTTTTATAAAAAAATGCAAATTTCGATGAAAATTTCTCGACATTTTTTTTTTTAAATAGTTGTAATTAAAAAAAAATCCTTCGTTCAAGACCTTGTAAATGATATCTCGAAGACCTGTGTAAAATTTCATCAAGATCGGTTGAGTAGTTCGCGAGAAATCTTGACAACCGACTTTGATAACATAAATTTGAGAAAAACGCGTTTAAAGACGGCGCACTTAGCCTATCTAACTTCGAACGCACAAGTTCTCAAGGCTGTATCTCCGAAATTATTAGTCGGATCAACTTGAAATAGGACAATATTCTAGAGATGTTATAGAATTTAATAAGACAAAATAAAATTTTCGATTTTTTGAAACTGTGAAACCCATGTAACCCCATAAGTTGTAAGGCAAAAATCTTTTTTAAAACGGGCAAGGTCACCTTATGATTTTTAAAAACAAGAAAACTGCTACCACCTTTTTTGTTAAGAAAATTAACCTTTTCTTTTACAGATCCCCCATTTTGAGAAAAATCGATGTCTGAAAACATACATATGTACTTTACTAGAATGGCTTAAATATGTAGATTATGACCTAGTTTTCCAATAGCAAGAGTTTCTAAAATCACGGTCGACCGTAGAGGCCTTCTTGAAAAGGCGATTTCGCCAGTGGCCGCATTTTTAAAAGTAAAAAAGTTTTATACTCTCATATACATACATACATATGTAGTAGTTTAATAAAGCCTGAAGTTAGTAATCCGATTCCTTTTTCCTTACTCCCAGAATAAATATAAATAGTCAAAGTTAGGGAGAAAGTTCTAGATCGATCTAACGCCTTAATGAAAATTTTGGCGCTTGTTAATCAAATTGTATATATATGTGACCTGGTCTACGAAAAGGGAAAAGGGAGCTAACGTGCGATAACTAGTTTTCTGGGAAACAGCTGTTAAAATCTTTTTTTTTTTTTGAATCAACTAAATGTCAAAAAATCAATTTTCACTTTTTAGTTGATTCGGATGTTCGGATGGAAGATGAGATGCTTTTCCACGTGATAGAATCCAAAAAGTTTTCGCACGTTAGCTCCCTTTTCGTAGACCAGGTCACATATATATATATATATATAATGGATAAAATCGGCGTTTTCAATTAAATTTTAACTCTAAAATATTTATTTTCCAAAACTTTTTGTATAATCAAAACATTTAAAATTTCCCGATTATAAGAAAATATACGAAATCAATTTACATATAACAAAATAATACTGAACAAATAAATAAACTTTCAAAAATTAGTTAAGAAGGTAAGGTATTAAAAAAACAACGGTACTTATACAAATATTATCTTTTATAACTTAATTTCTTCCCCTAAAGCGGCGCGTATTCTCCATAAAATCGTTCCACATGCTGTGCGTAGGATTAAGTTGCGGCGGCGGTGCCAACGGTAGCCAGGGTGGATTAAACGGCGATACAGGCGGTGGACCGAATTTTTGCGGTGGACCGAATTGTGTTGCGGTGGACCGAATTGTTGCGGTGGACCGAATTGTGGCGGTGGACCGAATTGTGGCGGCGGTTGTGGAAAGGGTTGCGACCGGAAATACTCTTCTGGATTAAATTCTGATAGATCCTGAAAAAATATATTTTTGTTTTCGATAAATTTAGTTTTATGCAATTATATAAGTTACATATGTATAATATACATTGTATATGTATATAGACTCACGTGATCTAAGTCCACCGCGTAACGCCCCTCATTAACTGCCTTTTGTATGATTGCACGCCACTCAGCTGTCTCGCGCAGATTCTCCGGCGTTATGCGTACTTTGCCATCGGAAGGCATTTCTGCGCGATTATTGTCCGCGAGCCAAGTGGGTTGTACGATCTGAATGGGAGCAAAGTATTAAAGGTATTCAAAATAAATAAATAATAATAGGAAGAAATATTAAAAACAAATAATAATAATAATAATAATAATAAAGGTAGGTATGTATGGTATACTCACTCGGTGCTGCACTTCTTCTTGCACTGGTCTAGCCTTAAAAAGGAAGAAAATAGTGAGTAGAAAATATTTTCATAAAATAAACGTATTTTTCTTACTACTAGCTTACTTTTGTTAAACTTAAGCAAATTAAAATTAATAAAGCGCAAAATTGATATATTTTAGATGGCTGCATTCTGGCTCCTTTTGGTATTTTTAACTATTGGATAACGCGATAAAAAACATTTTAAATTACAGTTAGTACTATAATGTAATGGGTTGCCAAAGTAAATTAAAAAAATTAATTAAGTAAATAATCAACAAAGGAAAAGACAAAAGGGTTTAAAGAAAAAATATAAAAATTTAAAATATAATAATTATAGAAAATATATAACAATATATAATAATAATTATAAAAAAATAACAGAATGTGAAAGAAAAAAATAAAAATAACAGTAAAAAAAATATAAAAATCATATAACATATAATAAAAACATATAAAACCTCTATCATTGAAAATATTTCTTATTTTATAAATTTCGGTTAAAAACTAAATTAAAAGAAACAGTTATTCCATAACTGAAAAGAAAACAGAAATAAAAACCAAAGAGAATGAAAACAAGAAAAAACGTAAGCTTCGCCTGCACCGAAGCTAATATACCCTTCACAGGTGCATTTCTTTCAGTAACTATGTGTTCAGTTTGTATAGAAGCTATATGCTATAGTAATCCGGTCTGAACAATTTTTTTGGAAATTACATTGTTGCCTTAGAAAATAATCTGTACCAAATTTCGTGAATATATCTTGTCAAATGTGAAAAGTTTTCCATACAAGAACTTTTTTCGATCGTTCGGTATGTATGACAGCTATATGCTATAATGAGCCGATCTGAACAATTTCTTTGGAAATTACATTGTTACCTTAGAAAATAATCTATACCAAATTTTGTGAATATATCTTGTCAAATGCAAAAGTTTTTCATACAAAAACTTTTTTTCGATCGTTCAGTTTGTATGGCAGCTATATGTTATAGTAAGCCGATCTGAACAATTTTTTCGGAGATTACGTTGTAGGCTTAGAAAATAATCTATACCAAATTTTGTGAAGATATCACGTCAAATGCGAAAGTTTTCCATACAAGCCCTTGATTCCGATCGTTCGGTATGTATGACAGCTATATGCCATAGTAATCCGTTCTGAACAATTTTTTTGGAAATTACATTGTTACCTTAGAAAATAATCTATACCAAATTTCGTGAATATATCTTCTCAAATGCAAAAATTTTCCATACAAGAACTTGATTCCGATCGTTCAGTTTGTATGGCAGCTATATGTTATAGTGGTCCGATATCGGCAGTTCCGACAAATGAGGAGCTCCTTAAAGAGAAAATGACGTTTACAAAATTTCAAAACGATATCTTAAAAACTGAGGGACTAGTTCGTATATATACAGACAGACGGACGGACGGACAGACAGACGGCCATGACTGAATCGACTCAGCTCAACATCCTGATCATTTATATATATACTTTATAGGGTCTCCGATGCTTCCTTCTGGGTGTTAAAAACTTCCCGAAAACTTAATATACCC